>NW_017670350.1:555489-673067 GCF_001879085.1 Nicotiana attenuata
ACGGGAAGGTCAGAGTCTGTGTCGACTACCGGGATCTCAACCGGGCCAGTCCAAAAGACGACTTCCCTTTGCCAAACATTCACATCCTGATTGACAATTGCGCCAAGCATGAACTGCAGTCATTCGTGGATTGTTTCGCCGGTTACCATCAGATCTGGATGGATTAAGAAGATGCTGAGAAAACGGCTTTCATTACTTCGTGGGGAATGTATTGTTACAAAATGATGCCGTTCGGCCTGAAGAATGCACGGGCCACCTACATGATGGCCATGACTACCATTTTTCATGATATGATACACAAAGAGATAGAGGTGTATGTGGACGATGTTATTGTCAAGTCCAAGAAAGCCCCTGACCACATAAAAGATCTGGGGAAGTTTTTCAACAGATTACGGAGGTACAACCTAAAACTAAATCCCGCAAAATGTGCATTTGGGGTTCCTGCCGGGAAGTTGCTCGGGTTTATTGTGAGCCGCCGAGAAATAGAACTGGATCCGTCAAAAGTCAAAGCCATTCAAGAACTACCACCGCCAAAGAACAAGAAGGACGTGATGAGTTTCTTGGGAAGACTCAACTACATCAACCGGTTCATAGCGCAGTCCACGGTCATCTGCAAGCCAATTTTTAAGATATTGAAGAAGGACGCTGCTACCAAATGAACCGACGACTGTCAAAAGGCATTCGACAGAATCAAGGAGTACCTGTCAACACCACCAGTCTTGGTCCCTCCTGAGCCAGGTAGACCCCTATTACTCTACCTTGCAGTATTGGACGGAGCTTTCGGTTGCATTTTAGGGCAACATGATGAAACAGGAAGAAAGGAACATGCCATCTATTATCTCAGCAAGAAGTTTACTTCGTACGAGGCCCGGTATTCTTTTTTGGAGCGCACCTGCTGTGCTTTGACTTGGGTGGCTCAGAAGCTAAGGCATTACTTCTATGCCTATAATACATATCTCATATCAAGGATGGATCCTTTAAAGTACATCTTTCAGAAGCCCATGCCTACTGGCAAGCTAGCCAAGTGGCAAATCCTGTTGAGTGAGTTCGACATTGTCTACGTAACTGAGAAAGCGGTCAAGGGACAGGCACTGGCAGATCACCTCGCTGAGAATCCCGTAGATGGAGAATACGAACCCCTGAAAACGTATTTTCCTGATGAAGAGGTATCATTCATAGGAGAAGATATTGCAGAGTCCTATGATGGTTGGATAATGTCCTTCGATGGAGCAGCAAACTTCAAAGGAGTTGGCATAGGAGCAGTCTTGGTATCAGAAACCGGCCAGCATTATCCAGTGTCCGCCAAGTTCAGGTTTCCCTGCACCAACAACATTGCTAAATACGAAGCTTGCATCTTAGGGCTAAAAATGGCCATTGACATGAACATTCAGGAGCTGCTAATAATTGGAGATTCAGATTTACTCATACATCAGGTGCGAGAGGAATGGGAAACTAAGAACTCCAAGATACTCCCATATCTGCATCATGTACAGGAGTTGAGAAAGAGGTTCAGGAAGACAGAATTCCGACATGTTCCCAGAATCCAGAATGAATTCGCCGATGCATTGGCTACCCTGTCATCCATGATACAGCATCCTGATAAGAATTTCATTGATCCCATTCCGGTGAAAATTCATAATCAGCCAGCTTACTGTGCCCATGTTGAAGAGGAAGCAGTCGGGAAACCTTGGTTCCATGGTATTAAGGAATATTTGGCGAAAGGAGAGTACCCGGAGCTTGCCAATCATACTCAGAAGCGCACACTTCGGAGGTTGTCTAACAATTTCTTTCACAGCGGAGGAATCCTGTATAGGAGGACTCCGGTTTTGGGATTATTAAGGTGTGTCGACGCAAAGGAAGCATCCAAGCTGCTAGAGGATATTCATGATGGGACCTACGGTCCACATATGAATGGTTTTGTTTTAGCAGAGAAGATACTCCAGGCTGGTTACTTTTGGATGACTATGGAGACAGATTGCATCCAGTATGTCCGGAAATGACATCGCTGTCAGATTCATGCAGACATGATCAGAGTGCCTCCGAGTGAGCTCCACACAACACACTCACCATGGCCATTCACCGCCTGGGGAATGGACGTCATTGGACCAGTCGAGCCCGTTGTTTCCAACGGACACAGATTTATCCTAGTAGCCATCGGCTACTTCACCAAATGGGTCGAAGCAGCATCTTACAGAGTAATAACTAAAAAGTCGTGGCAGACTTCGTCCGCAACCGTATTGTTTGTCAATTCGGTATCCCAGAGTCGATCATCACTGATAATGGCTCCAATCTCAATAGTGACCTAATGAAAGGTATGTGTGAAACCTTCAGGATTAGCCACAAGAATTCCACAGCCTACAGGCCTCAAATGAATGGAGCTGTGGAAGTCGCCAACAAGAATATCAAGAAGATATTGAGGAAAATGATAGAAAAGCATAAATAGTGGCACGAGGAGTTAGCATTTGCTCTATTGGGGTATCACACCACAGTCCGCACATCAACCGGGGCAACCCCTTATATGCTGGTTTATGGTACAGAAACCGTCATTCCCGCCAAAGTAGAAATTCCTTCCTTAAGGATCATATAGGAAGCTGAGCTCGACGACGCAGAATGGGTGAAAAGTCGTTATGAGCAACTAGCTCTTATAGGCGGAAAGAGGATGAACGCAGTTTGCCATGGTCAACTCTATCAAAACAGAATGTCCATAGCCTTCAACAAAAGGGTCAAGCCAAGACAGTTCACACCAGGACAGCTGGTGTTAAAGAAAATTTTTCCGCATTAAGATGAAGACAAAGGGAAGTTCTCTACCAACTGGCAAGGTCCGTACATGGTTCACCGGGTTCTGACTGGAGGAGCCCTCATACTTGCAGAAATGGACAGAGAAGTTTGGCCAAAGCCGATTAATTCAGATGCAGTCAAGCGCTACTATGTGTAATCTTTATATTTTCCCTGCATGATGTAAATTGAACTACGCCTGACCTGATTCCCGTTTAAGAAGGGATACGTAGGCAGCCCTATGGGTTCGGTCACAATTAAATAAAGTTTTCATCCCCCCCCCCCCCCGAAATTAGAAACTGGGGCAGAATTTTGAGGAGGACCCTCAAAATTGTGAAGCAATTTCAGCCGAATCGTCGCAAGCAACAGTCAGAAGCATCAACCCATTAAACTGGGGCAGAATTTTGAGGAGGACCCTCAAAATTCCGCAGCAAGAGAGGTTGCAATGTCCTGAACCACGTCACAGTCATCGGTTCATCTAAAATTTATTCTTAATCATATACTTATGTCATATTTTTACGAAATCATGCATGTTTATTACTGAAATTGTCTTGTTTAGCAACGCTATCCCAGTGATACATGCAGTATCACCAGATCGGAGCCACAGGTCAAGCAGAGCCAGCAGGGATACGAACTAACTTTCCCCCTTTTACAAAACTCACGATTTTTCTTTAGATGCAGGTACTTGGATTGCGAAATCATCAAACATACTATACACTCACGAGACAAAACATTGTTCAGGAATACAACTCTCAAGACCGTTGCACTTACCCACATTTGCTATCCACACACACTAGCGACATTCCGTGTGTCACAATGTCCCCAGCAGTCACAATATCTCAATCCGCTATCAGCTAAGAAAGCTCCGTTACCATTTGCCATTTTATTTCTTGCATAAGGCTACCATTCTGCCTTCCGAGACTAAATGCTGTCTCCATCTGCATCTTCTGCATTGCATAAGGCTAATATTCTGCCTTCCGAGACTAAACACTATCTCCATCTGCATTTCTGCATTGCATAAGGCTACCATTCTGCCTTCCGAGACTAAACGTTGTCTCCATCTGCATCTGAATGGCTGAAAGATCGCCACATACTGCATTGCATGGCTAAAAGATCGCCTCATGCTGCATCTGCATGGCTGAAAGATCGCCACATACTGCATTGCATGGCTGAAAGATCGCCTCATACTGTATCTGCATGGCTGAAAGATCGCCTCATGCTGCATCTGCATGGCTGAAAGATCGCCTCATACTGCATCTGCATGGCTGAAAGATCGCCTCATACTGCATCTGCATGGCTGAAAGATCGCCTCATACTGCATCAGCATGGCTGAAGGATCGCCTCATACTGCATCTGCATGGCTGAAAGATCGCCTCATACTGCATCTGCATGGCTGAAAGATCACCTCATACTGCATCTGCATGGTTGAAAGATCGCCACATACTGCATCTGCATGGCTGAAAGATCACCACATTGCACGGCTGAAAGATTGCCACATTGCACGGCTGAAAGATCGCCACATTGCACGACTGAAAAATTGCCACATGCTACTGCATCCTTCATGGGCTGAAATATCGCCAACTTATCCAAAGGCATCATCGTTCGGAGGCACCATCCTCATAGCACGAGAACACCATGTCATGGCCTGAGGATCCCTTTCAATCTTTTGCATATCATTATTCAAAGGCATCATGGTTCGGAGATATCATTTTCATAGCCCGAGAGCATCATTTCATAGCCTGCGAATCCTTTATTACACGCTTCATGGCCCAGGACGTCATGGTCTAAGGACGTCATCCTAACCGTCCTAAGACATCATTCATGGTCCAACGGGAACTTGCATCATGTCTAATTTTATGCACAATATACGCTTGTATTGTTTCTATTTGCAGGTAAAACCATCATGCAATAGCCGTCCCGGCAGGAGCCCGCTCCAGTGCCCGCAGCTACATCGAACCTAACCATTCCAGTAAGCCACTCACTCGACCAGCCCAAAATATTGCGCCCGTTCTTGGAAAATACCCCTCGGCATACTCCGCCGACGGAATCTGAACTACATATGGCCTGATTCCTGTAAAATCAGGGATATGTAGGCAGCTCAAAATCCAGGGTGCAGCTTGAACCTCTCCCAAACCGTTTCGCTCGGTCAAAATTGGCCATCATATCCTTACCCGAAAACTCTTTCATCATTCCCGGGTAAAGAGGGGCAACTGTTGACACCCAATTTTTCCCTATATATTTTCAATATGCAAAATAATTTCAAAATGGTATATGTATGCATATATGCATATATCCAAGTGCTTCATTACTTTTCCTTAATTTTAAAAGATTTTTAAATCTATTTATTCTCCTATTTTTATCCATAAAAATCCAGTAATTATTTCCTAATATTACCATTTTGGTGATCCACTTATTGCACTTTTATATCTATGCTAAAATTTAGCCAAGGGAATTTTTGCATATTTTTTACAAATTTATTTAGTATTTTTTAAGCTAAAATGCATATAATTGCAATATTAGCCTCTTTTAAGATTTAACTACGTTTATATTCATAAAATTAAGTCTTGTATTTTTAAATAGTTAATTATGCGCTATAAATCATTTTAGCACCTTTAATTTATTTTCAAAAATTAATTTATTATTTTTTATAAATTAAATAGGAAAAATTGGTTATTTAAATGTTAGCCCAATTTCATTTCAATTATAGCCCGATTCTGACCTCAATTGAACCCAATTGAACCCCGACCCAATTTCAATTTAACCTGACCCAAAACCAGTATCATTAAACCACCCACTTACCTGTTTTAATCCAAGCCGTTGATCATTCAGATCAACGGCCAACAATCACCTTTGCCTTAATTAATTCCAAACTACCCCCAAACCCTTTTATTTGTCACCATACGCCGCCTCTGAATCCCTCCTCTCCCTAATCCTCTCTACAACACCCTCAAACCCTAGCCGCCGCCACCCTAATCCACCCTAATCCATGGCTTTCCGAGGTCATCAGATACTTATACCATCCTTCCATGGCCTCTTTGTGTTTGGTTCTGTGGTCTCATGACCAGACTTTGAAGGGATTTGGTCCAGTCCTTGCTCGATGACCTTTCTTCGGTCATCTCTGACTTTTCTCCGGCCAGCCATGGCCATTCGAGTCAGACCTTTGACTCTCCTGTTTAGATCGGTAACTTTCAAGGCCTTTCTCGTTGCTTTTGGGTTCTTCTGAAACCCTAATCTCTGAGACCTTTTCGACTTCTTTCAGATTTACCTTATATCCATGCTTGCCATGAGTTTTTAAATGCCTTCTCGAAGTTTTTTCCGATTAGGGTTTTCCTTCAAGTTCTTCTTTTCAAAGTCTTTTCTCTGATTTTAATGTGTTTGTGGTTCTACTATGTTTGTTCATGCTATTCTCCTATCTGAGTTTAGCATGTTAAAAATCCTAATTTCTTTTGGGTTCATTCGAGTTTCTGAAGTTGTTTGCTAAGTGTTTGTTTGATTTATTTGTTTATCATCTTTAAGCTCGATTGATGTGGAAAACCCTAATTTCTTTTGGGTTCATTCGAGTTTCTGAAGTTGTTTGCTAAGTATTTGTTTGATTTATTTGTTTATCATCTTTTAAGCTTGAATATTGTTGAAGAAACCTATGTCTTTGGGTTTGAAACTATTTGTTTGAATGCCTAACTCGGTTTGACAGTTCCTTGTTTCAGAACCTCTTTTCTTTGTGTGAATCCTCTGATTCTGGGTTTTACTATCTTTAAAATTGGACTATGCTTGAAACCCTAACTTTTCGAAAGGTCTCTCATCTGTTACTGTGAGACCCTTTGCATGTTTCTAATACTCTATTTTTCTTTACTATTGGTTCAATGAGACTTGACCTACTTGATTATCATGCTTCGAATGTTTGCTATCTACTGAACTTTGTGCTTCTATTGCATGCTGTTTCTTTTGCCAATAGGTTTGGCCTCGCATGTCTATTGTTTGTGCACTCTATTTATATGCTGAGGTTCCTTCTTTGATTGATTTTCAATCTTGGGACTGATTTCAAAACTTCCCTTTTTGTGAACACTAATTTCACTCGCCTGTTAAAGTAATTGATCCCTTTCCTTATTTTGCCTTACTGAATCTTTTTCCCAAAATAGGTGTATCTCTGTACCTGGACTGGATTGCTTACTTAATGTTTTTACTACTTCTTTTATGGCAATAATCAGGCCGTCTCTAAATTGATTTCCTTCCTTATTTTGAATCCGTTAGACAGTGATTCCTTAATTGAAGGGAGTCACTTGTATTATTGATTCTGACTGATTGTTTCCATATTTGCACTGAAATTTTACTTATTACCTTTCCTTCACTCGTTTTCAAAAGGCTATAAATACTCGACACTCCTTTTCTTTCAAAGACACGGAAGACGAACACAAGGAATAAAATACTTGAGTTCAGACACACACTTCACTAAAATCACTCTCTTTTCTCTGTTGCTACTTGTGTTGCTGCCTTACCTAATCGGCTGAAAGCCAAGGCTAGGCTGTGGGAAGCTCGCTTACTTTTTCTCTGCATTTGCATCTTTACCGGTATGTTCTAACTAATTTTCAGCATCAACAACAACATGTTTCTTTACTATTTCCTGCACCCTTGTTTGTTTCCTATTTGTATTTAATCAAGTTCCATTGTTAAGCATGCTGTAATCTGCCCTTTCTATTCTGAATTAATACTTTCTTATGAATTCTGTCAGTCACTTATTATGGCTTATGAATCCTAAACCCCCATCCCCAATGTGTTTGGTATCTGTGGTTGGTTTGGGGCATGACAACATTGGACATTGCTCTGCATGACCCAAACCTGATCCCCCTGGGATCATAATCTCCATGTCCCCTCTATATGTTATGTGTTCTGATTGGTTTATAGGCATGCCAGCACCTTCTATTGCTGTGCATGCCCAAATCTGATCCTTGCCTAAGGATATATGCTATCTTGCAATGTATTCCCAAAACCCTGACCCCCTTTGTATGAAATTATTAACTCTGTGCTTTACTATTATTGTTTTCCCATCATCCTTTACCCCTTCCTTTCTCCCCTCAGTTTTTAAATCTCTATTCCTGCACTTCCACCATATTCTTAGACTTAAGTTCTGCCCCTATTATGTGAGCCTTGCCTTGGGATCCATGAGCTCCCTCTGAACTTGGACACATAAGGGCTGGCCCTTCCACACTGTACTCATCTCTATCTGGTTGTATGAACCTGGGTGTGAGCACTGCTCGGGGTCCCTTAAGACCCTGAGGGAACTTTGACACACCCAGGTCTGAGAAAGGCTTTGAAACAAGTGGTATTTGAGGCGTTTTGTTCCATAACTCAGAGAGTAAGTCAGAATCAGGCATCCTATGGTTGCATTTTCCTATTTTACATATTTTCTTGATGTAATTCAGCAACTGGTCTGTATAATTTGTAATAAACATTTGGGGTTGGTTAGTGAAAAAGGGGATGGGTAACTATGCATGTTTAATTTTGGATTTAGACACCATGTCTATAGGACACATTTTAAATTCTGCATGTTCAGTTCTGCATTTAGACACCATGTCTATAGGACTCATTTTAAATTCTGCATGTTCAATTCTGCATTTAGACACCATGTCTATAGGACTCATTTTAAATTCTGCATGTTCAATTCTGCATTTAGACACCATGTCCATAGGATTTACCTTAAATTCTGCATGTTTGTTACCACACTTAGACACCATGCTTTTTAGGATCTAAACGGCTATAAGCAGATATCATGTTCATAATGTTAAAATCAGTATTTTATAGAGATCATGCCTATAGGAATTCCCAAGTAAAATCCTGCTTGTTTCCATTTCGCGTAGATATCATGTCCATAGGAATTAAAGTCAGCAATAATGGATATCATCGTCTATAAAATCTGAAACCAGTTTAACTTGTAATCAGCTTAACTCATACTGTTCTGAACCAGTTTCAAAACAACTTACACTCCTTTTATTAACACGGTTTAGCAAGCATGCCTATTGGATCTCGAATCGCTCGTTTTAAATCTGTTATTGCTTTGCCACACTTTAAGTCAGTAATAGATACTATGCTCATAAGATCTCACCCAAACACTTAGGCAAACCTTAGGTATTAACAACAAATAAAACTGAGCCCGCTTCTATTAGCTAGTAATTGCTACAACCAGCAGGCAGGCCTGATTCGGACTTCTTATCCGAGTTATGTAATAAATTGGTCTGCTTCAACAACTTAAACTCCCCTTTGCATTAGTATTTTTTAGATTCAGACCTTTGATTGTTGTTTGAGTCATGCTATTTTGGTTGCTTTGCTTGAGGAGGTATACATGAGCCTTCAGTGTTTACGTGCTTCCCTTTTAATGTGCTGTCCTATGTTTTGTATGTCGCCTTAGCTTTTTCACCTTTGAAACCTCAAAGTCAGCCTAATATCCCTCCCCTTTAGGACTAGTAGTCCTAAGTGCCTCCGGGACTGATAGGAACAGGACGGGTAATAGCATGCAATAGTGGTCGAGACCAATCTGCGCTTTAGTACCTTAACGGGATGGGAAGGGTAGATATGGATATGATGACCGGTACGCTAATACCACGTGTAGCCCCTCTTTTGAGGAGTGATTACCGGGTATTACATTGATGTGATCTATATTATAAATAAACCTAGGACGCCCTCCCCTCTCTTTCTTTGCCTTTAAAGCATTATGACTTCTTTTCAAAAATTAGCTTTTTTAATGATTGCTCTACTTTACTTCCAAGAGTTTGTGTATTAAAATCCCCTCTTACTTGAGCCTTGTCTGCTTACATGTTAATTGCACCAAATTCATAAAGAACAATCTGGCCGGGAACCACACTAGTGGATCCTGAGGGGTGCCTAACACCTTTCCCTTAGGATAATTTCAAGCCCTTACCCTATCTCTGGTTATCAAACAAATTCAGAAGTGAACCTTGTAGGTGTCCTAATGCACCATAAATCATTAGGTGGCGACTCTTCAAAAATGCAAAACCCAGTTCCCAAAAGGAATGAGTTGTCCTATACCCAAATGTCATAAACCCGATCTCCCGATGCAAAGAGGGAAAAAGGGGCGCGACAGGCTCGAACACTCGGTTCATCAAATCCGTGAATGCTGCTGGGGCATTCGTCAACCCAAATGACAACACTAGAAACTCATAATGCCCGTACCGAGTCCGAAAAGCTATCTTAGGGACATCGGATGCCCTAATCCTCAACTGATGGTAGCTAGACCTCAAATCGATCTTTCAAAACACCTTGGCACCTTGAAGCTGATCAAATAAATCATCAACCCTCGGCAATGGATACTTATTCTTGATGGTGACTTTGTTCAACTGCCGATAATCTATGCATATCCTCATTGATCCATCCTTTTTCTTTACAAACAACACTGGCGCACCCCAAGGCGAGACACTGGACCTAATGAAGCCCTTATCAAGCAAGTCTTGGAACTGTTCCTTCAATTCTTTCAACTCTGGCGGGGCCATTCGGTATGGCGGAATAGAAATGGGCAAAAGCCAATATCCCTGTCGGGTGGCATCCCTGGCAGGTCTTCAGGAAATACCTCTGGAAACTCACGAACAATTGGGATGGAATCCATGGAAGGAACCTCCGCACTGGAATCACGAACATAAGCCAAATAAGCCAAACACCCCTTCTCGATCGTACGTCGAGCCTTCATATAAGAAATAACCCTACTAGTAGAATGACCAGGAGTCCCTCTCTACTCCAATCGAGGCAACCCCGGCAAGGCTAAGGTCACGGTATTGGCGTGACAATCAAATATAGCATGATAAGGTGATAGCCAATCCATCTCCAAAATGACATCAAAATCAACCATATCGAGAAGTAGGAGATCTACGCTCGTCTCAAGACCCCCAATAATAACCACAGACGAGTGATAGTCACGATCTACAACAATAGAATCACCCACCAGTGTGGACACATATACAGGAGCACTCAAAGAATCACGAGGCACAACCAAATACGTAGCAAAATAAGATGACACATAGGAGTATGTAGACCCTGGATCAAATAGAACTGAAGCATCTCTACTGCAAACTAAAATAGTACCTGTGATAAGAACATCAGATGACTCAGCCACAAGCCTGGCTGGGAAAGCATAATATCGGGGCTCGGCCCTACCACTCTGAACTACATCCCTAAGACGGCCTCCTGCTAGCTGGCCTCCACCTCTAGCGGCCTGACCTCCACCTCTAATACCTCGACCACCACCTCAAGCTTTCTGACCCCTACCCCTACCTGACTGAGCGGGCGGTGGAACACCCGGTGCCGGGACCATGGCACGAGAACCCTGATGCTGAGAACTGCTCGATGCTCGAGGGCAATACCTAGTAATGTGCCTCGGATCTCCACAAGTATAACAAGTCATCGACTGCTGAGACTCTTGACCCTGAAACTAACCTTGACAGCCTGGGTAACCACCCTGAAAACTCTGGAGCGGAGGTGCACTATAAGGTAGCTGATCAAAATATTGTATATGAGAGCCACGACCACCTGAAGCACCATGAGAAGCTTGAAGTGTTGAATGAAACGGCCTGGGAGGATGGCCTCAACCAAAAGAATCCCTGCCTCCAAACGAGGCACCACTGAACCTACCAGAATGACGAGGTCTCTTATCTGACCCCTGACCACTCCCTTGAGTTAAAACCATCTCAACTCGCCTGGCCACATTGGCCGCATCCTGGAAAGAAATCTCGCTCCCTGTCTCCTTAGCCATCTGCAATCTGATAGGCTGAGCGAGTCCCTCAACAAACCTCCTCACCCTCTCTCTTTCGGTGGGGGAGTATAAGAAGAGCATGACGAACCAAATCAACAAACCTAGTCTCGTACTGAGTGATGGTCATAGAACCCTGGTGAAGATGCTCGAACCGCCTGCGGTAGTCCTCTCTCTGAGTGGTAGGAAGGAACTTCTCGAGAAATAGCTGAGAGAACTGGTCCCATGTCAAGGCAGGCGACCTAGCTAGTCTAGTCAACACAAAATCATTCCACCATCTCTTGGCGGACCCTATCATCTGGAACACAGCAAAGTCGACCCCATTGGTCTCCACTATTCCCGTGTTCTGCAACACCTCATGGCAGCGGTCAAGATAATACTGTGGGTCCTTAGAAGCTGCCCCACTGTAATGAACCGAGAAAAGCTTGGTAAACCTATCCAACCTTCATAAAGCCTCCGAAGACATAGCTGATCCATCACCGGTTTGTGCTGCTCCTCAACTGAAGAAACGGTATGTGACCTCGCCATCCGCGAAAGAACAAGGGTAGAGGGTTCAATTTAGCATTGAGAGAACAAAATCGCACGACAAAGAAGAATAGAAGAGAAATTGTTCCTAAACTATGTAGCCTCTGGGGGATAAGGACAAACGTCTCCATACTGATCCCTCAGACTCTACCTAGCTTGTTTGTGAATTGTGAGACCTAGGCAACCTAGTGCTCTGATACAAACTTGTCATGAGCCGGATTTCTCATCATCAGGATCGTGATAGCGCCTAACTATTAGAATGCTAGGCAAGCCAATAGATAAGGATCTCATGCTAATTACTATTCAAAACAGTAAATAACAATAATTTAAACCCAAAACAAGTAAGAAGTACAGAAATTTTATAACAATTTAAACACTAATACACAACTAGCCAAAGGTCTAGTGTCACAATCCACGTACTTCTAAGAGTCACTACAAATACTAGTTTGAAGAAAATATATATGTTCTCGAAATAAAAGAAAACAGGGAAACTAGGATAACTGGAAGGGGACTCCAGGGTCTGCGAACGCCGGCAGACCTACCTTGCATCTCTTGTGGACTGAAGGCAGCAACCTAACTCTAATCAGTACGGTCCAGTACCGAAATTTGCACAGAAAGTGCAGAGTGCGGTATTAGTACAACCGACCCCATGTACTGGTAAGTGCCGAGCCTAACCTCGGCGAAGTAGTGACGAGGCTAGGACATGACAACAACATGAACCTGTGAAGTTAAATCATATACGAGAAAATAAAAACAGTTGGAAACTAATAGATAATAACGGGGAGGGGGAAACATGCTGAGGGGAATATCAAATTCGAAAAATAGTATAGTAAGGAAATGCAGTATATAACAAACTTTACACCAGCGAAAGAAATGACATAGCAAACAAGTGCACGGCATCACCCTTCGTGCTTTTACTCTCGTCCTTACCATAAGAATCAATAGAATCGGCACGAAATCACCCTTCGTGCATTAACTCTCTCATAACATGGCACGACATCACCCTTCGTGTATTAACTCTCTCATAATATGGCACGGCATCACCCTTCGTGCATTAACACTTACAGAATATGGCACAACATCACCCTTCGTGTATTAACACTCACAGAATATGGCATAGCATCACCTTTCGTGCATCATCAGTTACTCACAAAACATGCACGGCATCACTCTTCGTGCTTTACACTCTTCCTCACCCAAACAACAGAACAATAACAACCCGGCAAGGGAATCATCAATAACCAACCTCGTTTCAATAATTAACTTCACAATATAAATCTCAACTTGAGTCAATATCAACCAATATCCAAATTCTAGGAAAACATGATAAAATTTGTCTAACATGAAAAATAACTAGTTTAAGCATAAACAGAACGGATAAAGAATACAACAATCACAAGTATAAGACTCACTAGCATGCAATGACTCGACGACAACGTATAGGTAATCGCCACGTCACCTATACATCGTACTTAACAACCAAACACATAGCAAATAAGGCAACAACACCTAATCCCTCAAGCTAAGGTTAGCCACAACACTTACCTCGATTCCACAGCCGAACTCAAGCCTCAATTATCGCTTTTCCTCTGGAATCCACCTCCAATCCACTCGTATCTAATCATAATTAACTTAATAATATCAATTATCTCTAAAGAAATCAATTCCAATGCACAATTACAAGTTTCCTAATATTTTCCCCAAAAAGTCAAAAACCGACCCTGAGACCGCTTGGTCAAAACTCGAGGTTCGGACCAAAATCCATTCACCAATTCACCCCCGAGCCCAAATATGTAATTAGTTTCGAAATCCGACCTCAAATCGAGGTCTAAATTCCAATTATACAAAAAGCCCTAAGTCTACCCAAACCCCCAATTTCTACCATGAAAACCCTAGATTTTAAGTTGAAAATTGATGAAATGCAATGGGTAATTGGAAGAAAGTAGTTTATAATCATTTACCAACACTTTGGGGAAGAATTTGTCTCTTGAAAATCGCCTCTAAGCCTTCTTGCTTTTTGAAAATATGAGATAATGGCCAATTCCCGTTTTTTATTCTGTTTTTAAAACACTGGACAGGTCTTCATCGCGTTCGCGATGGACCTGTCGTGTTCGCGATGCATTGCGGCCAGAAGGGCCTTCGCGTTCGCGAAGATCTTTTTGCATTCGTGATGGTCTGTCCCCCCTGACCATCGCGTTCGCGGGCCTGGGACCGCGTTCGCGAAGAGCAACTCAATGATTTCCCCAGCCTACCTCCAATACACTACGCGTTCGCGTAAGGTCGGTCGCGTTCGCGAAGAGTAACCCCCCAGTGCTCCGCGTTCGCGACCAAAGCCTCGCGTTCGCTAGAAGAAATCCCTTCCCAGCCCAGCTTGCACTTCGCGTTCGTGAGAGTTGCTTCGCGAACGCGAAGCACAAAATATCAGTATACCAGTAGCAGCAAACACATCAGATTTTTTAAGCGCAAATCATCCCGTAGCCTATCCGAAACGTTGCTCCAAACCAAACATGCACACAAGTCTAAAAAAATCATACGGACTTGCTCGAGCGATAAAATTGCCAAAATAATAGCTAGAATTACAAATTTAGCATCAAATGGCATGAAATTTTCAAGAAAGTTCAGAAGTTTTATTTTCTTAACAAAAGGTCCGAATCACGTCAAATCATTCCCGTTCGTCACCAAATTTCATAGATAGGGTATAAATATCATAGTGGACCTTTACCGGGCTCCGAAACCACAATATGGACCCGGTATCAACAAAATTAATTATTAAACAAATTCTTAAAACCCTTTATATTTCCAGTTTAACAATTTTCATAAAAAATTAATTTTTCGGGCTAGGGACCTCAAAATTCGATTCCGTGCATACGCCCAGGTCCCATATTTTAGTACGGGCCCTCTGGGATCGTCAAAACACAGGTCCGAGTCCGTTTACTCAAAATATTGACCGAAGTCAACTAAATTCAACTTTTAAAGGCAAAACTTAATATATTCTCAATTTTTTTACATAGAGGCTTTACGGAAATGCGCCTGGACTGTGCACGCAAATGGAGGAGAAAGAAAATGAGGTTTTGAAGGCATTGGAACCTCGAATTGGGTTCTAAAATACGAGATAACCTTTTGGGTCATCACATTATTGCTATATACTATTACAATATTAATGAACTAACATATAAATTTACACTACGCGTCAAAAGTACTGGTTTGGTTGAATCCGGTACCGATACATTACACCCACCTCTATACGCAAGGACCTTCTCCATTAGCACACACAGCACATACACAGAGCACACAAAGAAGATCGATCTTCTTCACATGCACAACTTCATCTTCTTCACAAAAATATACGGCATCACTATTCTACTTTATTTTTTGTTGGAGTTACTTGATTTGGGCTTTGTTCATAGTTGAGTTAGAATTAGGTGCTTGGCCCGTTGGCCCAGTTGTATTTATTAGCAGATCCGGCCCATTTTCTTTTTTCTGGTTGGTTGTTGTATTTTTCATTCTAGCCCAATATAATTGAGGAGTCTCGGATATTTTTGTACACTTTTTACACAAGAGAATAGTAAAAGAAAACTCTCTTGAAGTTTCTCTGTAAACATGAACCCTAAATGGGATGTTCGTCATTTCTGTTCAATCTGCAATCTTAACATAATATCAGAGCGAGATTGTGATTACGCTAAGTACACACTCCCGATCGATCCTAACCTTGTGAGCTGGTTCAATGTTTTTCGTTTTATTGTTCTTGTTCTGTTTTTGGTGATTTTTAAAGGCAAATTTTTGGTTTTTCATTGTTTCCTGCGAAGTTTCTGCTGTTATCATGGATTTTTCTGAGCTTGGAGCAACTGATTGATTTTCTGACGACCCAACCCGTCGTCACGTGTGTTACAACCTCGTTTGCCCCATTTTATATTTCTTTATGCTTCATTACTAGTGTTGGGTGTGAACGAGTTGTTTTGGATTGGTTCTAGAAGGAAATGAGACGCTTAGTCTCTTTAAGGAAGGTTTGTTTTGGAAAAGTCAACCGGACGTTGACTTCTGTGTTAGAGGGATCGGATATGAATTCCGATGATTCGGTTAGCTTTAGGGGATGATTTGTGACTTAGGAGTGTGATCGGAAGTAATTTTGGAGGTACGCTGTAGAATTAGGCTTGAATTGGCGAAGTTAGTATTTTGGCGAATTCCGGTTGATAGGTGAGATTTTGATCCGAGGGTCGGAATGGAATTCCGAGAGTTGCAGTAGCTTCGTTAGGTGATTTGGGATGTGTGTGCAAAATTCCAGGTCATTCGGAGGTGATTTGGTTGGGTTTTTGATCGAATGCGTATTTCGGAAGTTTTTGAAGAACTTAGGCTTGAATTCAATGAGAAATGATGGTTTTAGTGTTGTTTGAGGTGTTTTTATGATTGGAACATGTTTTAATGATGTTATAGGATGTGTTGGTGCTTTTGGTTGAGGTCCCGGAGGCCTCGGGTGAGTTTCGGATGGTCAATCGGACCATTTCCTAAGTTAAAAAGCTGCAGATTTCTCATTTCAGGTGTTGCAGAGAATTTACTCTTCGCGTTCGCGTAAAGAGTCACGCGTTCACGAAGAAGGAAATTGGGAGGCAGGTAATTTGCTCTACGCGTTCGCGTTCGAGGGTCCGCGTTCGCGGAAGGCCGGAGGATTGTGCTTCGCGTTCGCACCAGCCTAATCGCGTTCGCGTATAAGGAATAGAGGGCCGGCGATGATTGGCCTTCGCGTTCGCATGAATAAGGTCGCGTTCGCGTATGAGGGGAAGGTTGAGCATCGCGTTCGCTGGGTTAGTCTCGCGTTCGCGTAGGGCTAATTTTGGAAAAATTAAATATTGTGCTTCGCGTTCGCGAGGCAGTAGTCGCGAACGCGATGAAGGATTTCAGGCCTGGGCAGAAGGGTTTTAATAATATTTCATCCGCGAACCAAGTCTTATTTCCACCATTTTTAAGCAACCTTGAGAGCTTTTGGACGGGGATTGAAGAGAGTTTCAACTGGGATCGATTGAAGGTAAGTTTTATGAGTTAAAAATATGATTTTATTGTAGAATCATCCTTGAAATTCATGAGAATATAGCCAAATTGTAAGAAATTAGGGCTTGAGTTTGAAATTCTAAATTTGAGATTTGAGGGGCCATTTGTGGTCCGATTTGAGCGATTTTGGTATGTATAGACTCGTGGCGAGATGAGAAATCCGGTGATGTTAATTTTCTGATTTTTCGAGAAGTGGGCCCGGGGCTCGGGTTTTGCAAATTTTGTGATTATCGATATTTTTCGAGTCTTTTCGATTGGGTTATGTTCCCTTAGCCTATTGTGACGTATTCGTTGTGGTTTTGGTCAGATTCGACGCACGAGGAGGTTAATTCGAAAGGCAAGGGCATAGCAAGCTAGGACTTTGGCCAGCTTGAGGTTAGTAATAAATGTAAATGCTGTGTTGAGGGTCTGAAACCCCGAATTTGCACTATGTAGTGCTATGTGAGGTGACTTGCACGTCGGATAACGGGCTTGGGGTAGAGCACCGTCGGGGATTGTGACTTGGTCCGTCCCGCTTAATAAAATTACTACCTAATTGATTGTAGTTTTTGTGATATCCTTATAAAAACGGATTAATTGTCATAATTGGGCTTCGTGCCAACTACTTGAATCCTTCAGGGATTATTTTTACTGGTTTCTTACCATATTTCTAGATATTGAACTCAGTCCTGGTATTTAACACTGTTTTGTAAACTCAGCCATTTTTTTAAAAGTAGAAACTAAAGTAATATTTTTAAATGAAGTTGGGCTGAATATTTTTATATTATTGTGCCGAAAGGCTTATGTGATTTTGGACTGAGTGTGGGATCGTACTGCACGCCGCAGTGGTATGATATTGATATTGATATGAGGCCGAGGGCCTGTTTGATGCCACGATATGGCTTATTATTGCGCTTGTGCCGTAAGGGGCCCCTCCCGGAGTCTGCACACCCCCAGTGAGCGCCGTCGACATTAAATAAATGGAGCGGGCTGCACGCCGCAGCGGGGTACTGGAGAGTACCGGTTTATGTGTTGCATTGCATATTTTAATTGTCATTTACTCTTTATCTGTTGTGGTATTATTAAAAATTGTCTTTGCTGTTTTACTGTATTTATAGCTTTACCTTGTGTTTATTTGGGATTTCTTATCCTCAGACTTTATTTATATTTATTACTTTCTGGGTTGGAAGTACTCACAATACTCCCTGCACCTTGTGTGCAGATCCAGGTACATCACAGGGTGAGTGAGGATTTGTTTAGCTGAGCAGCAGTATCCGGGAGTATCGAGGTAGCTGCATGGCGTTCGCAACCTTGATCTCTCCCATCTATCTTTATCCTTTTATTCGCATTTTTCCTAGACAGACTTGTGATAGGTGAATATTCTGTATTAGAGGCTCTTGTTCGTGACACCAGATTCTGTGGGCTGATTAGTATTTTTATTTTGAGGTTTCGAATGTTAGAAATTATTTCAGAAACTCCGCATTTTATTTGGTATTTTAGTTGTGAATATTTATTTATCCTCGGTGATTAATCGGTCAAGGTTGTCTAAATGGCCGGGCTTGCCTAGAAGTGTGTTGGACGTCATCACGACCGGGGTTGGGTCGTGACATATTTCTTCTTCTAGGTTCTGCAATTTTTCGACTCGGTCAAGAGACTCAGAAACCCTAGTTTCATTTTTTTGAAATTGCATGTTCCATCTGTCTAATTGACTTGTTTGTGTGCACAATCTAGTGTTAATATGATGAATTCTGAAGTTCCTCTTGCTGCTAGTACCAGTACAACCACTCTATATACACCAGACCCCTCTAGCCCCCTTTTCATACATTCTACTGATATTCCCGGAGCCTGTTTAGTTAGTACTCAGTTTAATGCGTTATGGCGGATGGAAAAGAAGTATGATAGTTTCTTTGTCAGCTAAGAATAAAATAGGTTTTGTGGATGGATCTTGTTCTAGGCCAATGTTTGGCGAAAATTGATGACGTCCAAATCCACTACTAAAAAGTAAATAGACACGATCCCATGCAATATAATTTACCCAACTATGAGTCGGGGTTGAATCCCACAAAGAACAATATGTAGGCGATTAGGCGTGTAAGAGAATTGTCACTTATTATGCTAAGCCAAACACTTAGAAAAGTTTGAGAAAATATTATAACTAAATGCGAAAATAAAAACTAATCTAGAAAGCAAGTAAAATGATCAATGGCTACAAGCATGGATACACGAGAATTACACTCAAGTAACGATCCAATGTATTTCACGATTTTACAAATATGAGCGAGTTTATGTTAATTAGCCTCGGGTAATAATTTTATATTAGCTTCTTCCGAAGACTAACAAGACTTCCTAATTGAACTATCCCTAAAACAATTAAAATATTTAACACAGCCAATTATGGCTACAAGTAGTTCAATCCTATCGCTAGGTAGAATCTATAAAGTGAGGGTTAAAGTCTCAAGTTCTTGTTAACTAATCTTTCCCAACCCCAAATAATCTTTCCCAAAATTAATTTGAAGTTAAAGGGGGAGTCCTAGGGTTAGCTAATTCCTTTGGAAAAATTAAAGAACAAGAATAATTAAAGAAACAATAACTTACTTCATAATAGATAAAAGTCGTTCAATACATAAGCACAACAAGATATTTAATTCACATTTTAAATATGAATATTTTCATAAATAAGATTCAAGTGTTGGAATAAATACTACACACTTAGATATACAATACAAAGCAACAAAATGAAGAAATGAACAAAAATGAGTAAGAAATTCTCAACCAAAAGCTTCAAATCTTCAAGACCCAAGTGTGTGTGCAAGAACTCTAGCTCCAAAACTTGTCTTCTCTAGTCTAAGGACTGAAAATAAGCCAAAGATATGCCAAAGATATTTTACAAATGATCTAGGTTGTGTATTAAAGGGTTTGGGGCCAAAAAGTATAAAATTACAGAAGTACCAAGAACTGAAGCGCGATCTTCGCATTTGCGAACAATGGCTTTCCTGTTGACTATCGCATTTGCGATAAAGGCTTCGCATTTGCCAAGGTTGACTGCCTGGTTTGACTTCGCATTTGCGAAGTCCTTTTTCGCATTTGCGAACCCTTTCTTCTTCGCATTTCCCATATCTATGTCGCAATTGCGACATCCGAGGCCATTTTCCACATTTTCTTCTTTTCAACTTCTTTTTGACTCGTTTTCACTTGGTTTCTTCAAGATCCCTTCTAAATCACATAGAACCTATAATATAGAAGTAAACGATATTAAACACATGATTTTATCACTCAAACATAGCAAAAATCTAAGCTTAAAGACAAGATAAGTTGGTAAAATATCAAATTATCAAGAATCCTGTAATGATTCGTCAATGGGACAGGTGCAACAACATGGTCATTTCCTGGTTAACTAGCTCTCTTTCACCGACCATGACTGAAAGTGTGCAATACTCCGAGTCAGCTGAGAGTAATTGGAAGCAGTTAGAACGTAGGTATAGGACTGTAAATGGAACAAAAATCTTTGAGATAAAAAAGGGAATCGGCCTTTACTCAACAAGGTTCTCTTGATATTGCTTCATATTTTAACAAATTAAAGAAGCTTTAGAGTGAATTGGAAACAATGCGCAAGAATCATGGAAATTCTTATACCCGTGCTGCAAAGCCTGATATTCAAAGGGATGAAGAAGAGGATAAGCTATACCAATTTCTCATGGGGTTAAATGAGGTGTATGTGGGTGTGAGGAGTAACTTACTGATGATGCAACTTCCTCCTTTATTAGACAGTGCTTATAATATTCTTCTTCAAGATGAAAGTCAAAGACAAGTCTAATTCAACCCACAATTAACAACAGAATTTGCATCTTTCAATGCTAATGTGAATGTCAAACAATTTCCACCCAAACAAAACAATCAAAAGATAGATTTTGATCACTCAAGGGAACACATGTTTTGCAAGTATTGCAAGAAACCTGGTTACCTAATTGAGAAATGCTACAAACTCCATGGGTACCCACATAATTTTAAGTTCAACAAGGGGAAGAGGTTAGCTGTAACAGTATCTGCTGAATCTGCTCAATTTCAGCCATGTACAGAAAGTCATGTCCTAGCTCACCTCCCACTGTTCCTATTGTTGGACCTACTGTTGTACCTGATGACAGGGTCTCCTCTATACCTAGTTTGAGTCAACAACAATTCTCTCAACTCATGTCCCTGCTACAGCAGACTTAAATCAGTCATGCTCTTGAGCCTCAATCCAATCTGATGGGATCTGCTAACTTTGCTGTTAGTTTTCTTTCCTTGCCTATTTATACTGATGATGATTCTCATGCTTGCATGTTGTCTAGTGTATGTAGAGATGTATGGAATATAGATAGTGGAGCTACTGATCATATGACTTCCAATAGAGAAATCCTTTCTAATTTGACTCCTCTTCCTACTCCTTACTTGGTGACCTTGCCTAATGGCTGTAAGGAAAAGGTTACTTGTATTGGTTCTTTTACTTTACTTCCATCTTTCACACTTCATCATGTCTTGGACATTCCTTCTTTTCAATATAATCTGATCTCTGTACACAAACATATTCAACAATTTCACTGCCTTGTCTTGTTTACTTCTATCTCATGTATTTTGATACAGAACCTTTCCATGAGGAAGCTTCTGGAACTTGGTAAAATGGACCAAGGACTCTACAAGCTTCTTCATGATCATCAACTCAATATAACATCTAACTTTGTTGTTTCTGTCTTTAGAAATAATGTGCAAGATACCTCCATTTCTGACCATTCTAGTAAGACTACACACAATAAGGCTGCTTTACATACTGTTCCTGTTATATTGTAATGATAAGCAGAGTCTAAATAAAAATGATGTTCTTTGGCATCATAGATTAGTCCATATTCCATTTCTAAAATGAAAACCATCTCTTCTATTTCTGCTGAATTATCTTCCAAGCAATCTTTTATATGCCCTGTATGTCCTCTTGCTAGGCAGGCAAGATTGCCCTTTTCAGCTAGTTCTACTACTTCTGCTACCTTGTTTGAGTTAATTAACATTGACACATAGGGTCCCTACCATACTCAGACTTATTCTGGAGCAAAATACTTTCTTACCATTGTAGATGACCATAATAGAGATACTTGGACTCATTTGTTGCATGCTAAAGTAATGCATTTACTATGTTGAAGGAAGGCTTTCATCTCCATGGTAAAACACAATTTAACCTTTCTGTTAAAACTTTTAGAAGTGATAATGCCCTGGAAATTGGACTTTCCAATTCTGCCTTACAATACTTCTCAGATAATGGAATTATTCATCAAACTACTTGTTCTCACACACCTCAACAAAATTGAATTGTTGAAAGAAAGCACAAGCACTTACTTGAGACAGCTAGAGCCTTGATGTACCATTCTAAGTTACCAACAAAATTTTGGGGAGATTTTATTTTAAAAGACACATATTTAATAAACATATTTCCCTCTACCATCTCACATAACAAATCTCCATTTGAAGTACTTTATGTCAAGTTGCCGTCTTATTCGTGTCTTAAGCCTTTTGGGTGTCTTTGTTGTGCAACTGTGCCCAAATGTGAGAAAAATAAGTTTGATCCAAGAGTTGTACCTTGTTTTTTTATTGGTTATCCATTTGGTAAGAAAGCTTAAAAGTTGTACAACTTATCCACCAAGTGTATCCTTGTCTCCAGGGATGTATTATTTCATGAATCTGTCTTTCCTTTTATGTTGTCTTCTTCTTCTTCTTCTTCTTCTTCTTCTTCTTCTTCTTCTTCTTCTTCTTCTTCTTCTTCTTCTTCTTCTTCTTCTTCTTCTTCTTCTTCTTCTTCTTCCAGCTGCCTTCCCCGCCCTACTTATGTACCTATTTCACCTGCTGTTGGTGATCCTCTTGTATATACTGATCATCCCCATGCCTCTCCTGTTAATACACCTTCTACTTATACACATTCTCCTAATAATCCACCTTCTGTTGATACCTCTCCACACTCTGTACCTTCTGCCTTTCCTCCTAATACTGTTATTCCTTCTTGTCTTTCCTCTATGTTTGCTATTTCAAGCTCTTAGTCTCTCCCTGCACCTAGAAAGAGCAGCAGAAATCACAACCTGTCCTCCCATCTTAGAGATTTTGTTGTGCAACTTCCTCCTTCCATTTTAAGCTCCACTACTTTATCCCTCTCTGCTGCACACACAGCTGAAGCTGAGCCTCATTTTTATTCTCAGACAACTACCATTTTAGTTTGGCAGGAAGCCATGAGAAAAGAATTTGAGGCCTTAAAAGCTAATAACACTTGGTCCATAGTTGAATTGCCTAAGGGTAAGAAGCCTATTGGATGTAAATGGGTGTATAAAATTAAGTATAAGGCTGATAAGAGTGTAGAAAGATATAAGGCAAGGTTGGTAGTGAGAGGTGATACACAAGTTGAAGGAATTGACTTTCATGAAACATTTTCTCCGGTTGTCAAAATATGCACTATTAGGTGCTTAGTTGCTTTTGCCATTAAGAAAGGGTGGTCTTTGTATCAGTTAGATGTGAATAATGCCTTCCTTCATGAGGATTTAGATGAGGAGGTGTATATTAATCTTCCTCAAGGCCTCACAGTTGTTTCCTCTTCTCAATTTGCTTCTCTTTTGGTTTGTAAATTGCAAAAATCTCTTTACGATTTAAGGCAAGCCTCTAGGCAATGGTATGCCAAGTTGTCCCAAACACTTTGCACTAGGTCAGATTCCTTTACTGTATTTCTTGTTGTCTATGTGGACGACATTATTCTCACTGGGGTTGACCCTCACGAGATCACTGTCCTAAAAATGTTTTTAGATGATCAATTTAAAATCAAAGACTTAGGATTACTCAACTATTTTTTGGGAACTGAGCTATTGTATGTTGATTCTGGGGTGCTTCTTCATCAGAAGAAATTTTTTTTTGAACCAGTTGCTGAATATGGCTGTTCTGATGCTTTATTGTCTCTTCTCCACTTGAGCTATGTCTCAACTCAAATTTGATGTTGGGGACTTGCTGCCCAAGCCTGAACCCTACAGAAGTTTGGTTGGTAAATTGAATTTTGCTCACTCATACTAGACCAAATTTATACTTTGCCGTTCAAAACTTGAGTCAGTTCCTTAAATCACCTCATGTGCCACATATGGTTGCTGCTATACATGTTTTAAGGTATTTGAAAGGTACACATGATGTTGGGGTTTATCTCAATGATTCTTCTGACTTCTCTTCACAAGCTTTTTGTGACAGTGATTGGGATTCTTGCCCTGACTCGCGCAGATCAGTTTCTGGTTTTTATGTGTCTTTAGGGCGTAGTTTGATTAGTTGGAAATCAAAGAAACAAGCCGTAATCTCTTTGTCTTCTATTGAGTCAGAATATCGAGCCATGAGTAAAGTAGTGGCTGAGCTTGCATGGTTGGTTCGTTTGTTGGCAGATTTGAGTCTTCATCTGTCCAGTTCTATCCCCGTTTTTTGTGATAGTTTGGATGCCTCCACATTGCTACAAAACTTGTTTTCCATGAGGGCACAAAATATATTAAGGTTAGTTGCCACTTCATTCGCACAAAGTTGGCAGATGGTCTTATTTCCTTACATCATGTTCCTACATCTTCTCAACTTGCAGATATTTTTACCAAGTGTTTGACAGGTGGACAACACAGGTTGCTGCTTGGTAAGTTATGCGTGTCACCACCCTCCAACTTGGGGGGGGGGGGAGTGTTGGAGTTACTTGATTTGGGCTTTGTTCATAGTTGAGTTAGAATTAGGTGCTTGGCCCGTTGGCCCAGTTGTATTTATTAGCAGATACGATCCATTTTCTTTTTTTTGATTGGTTGTTGTATCTTTCATTCCAGCCCAATATAATTGAGGAGAATCAGATGTTTTTGTACACTTTCTACACAAGAGAATAATAAAAGAAAACTCTCTCGAAAGTTCTCTGTAAACATGAACCCTAAATACGATCTTCTTCATTTATGTTCAATCTGCAAATCTTAATATTTTTTTCATCGGCATCCCATAAAAAAGCACCATTGACTTCAATAACATAACCAGCATGTGAACCGTTCAATTCTTACACCGTCCTTCAACCATCAAAACCCCAAAATATAGCGCATTTATTGTGGCTTCTTATAAACCTCATAAATTCTTATTTTTTTTATATCATTCATGCAACCTTACTAAAAATAAATATTTTTTATATTTTTATTTTTTATGCCTAATTTGAGTCAAAAACAATATGTTAAGTGAATGCTCATCTGTTGATTTTGAAATTGGTACGACGATATCTAAACATAGTTGAAGGGATGGGTAGAGGGTTTAAAATTCTCATATAGCTCCTTATTGCCCCAACCTTGCGTGTAGACTTCTTGCTTCGCCAGTGATCACGCCCAACTCTAGTCCTAAAAAGGATAATGGGTCGCTGCAAATATAATCCGGCCTATAAGTCCGGAGTCGAATCCCACAGAGAACCAAGGCTTAGCTATATCTGTATAGTATCACTAAGAAGACAAGTTTGAACAATTTTCTAAATTATATAGATTGAGATTTATATTTCTAACTAACTAACTAGCAAATACTACAAAACCGTAAAATTATCAACTAACGAGACAAAGGGTTGGAGACTAAATTAAGGAGGTCTAGTATGATGTCCCCAATTGTCAGAATCCTTCTAGCTATGTTCCCTACAATTTTGCCAATGTATTCTCTACTGATCGTGAGTACTTTAGGTGCCGTAATTCTCTCTCAAGCAACTACAACAATTTACTAGACATATTCTCTCGAACTATGCTAGTTGGCTTCATCTAACCGCTCACTATGACCATGTCACGACTTTGTTATTTCTAAACCTACCTTTAACCCAATGTAATGATTTCTCACATAAGTTAGGAGTGACGTTGTTCAACAACTACCTAAATATGTACTCTCTCTCGAGCAGTACACACTAAATCGGCATAGTCAATTGATGGCCATTCAATCAACAACAACAAACACGTAGTTGAACAACTAGAGAAATCTAACAGCTTAATTATATAAAAATATAACGAGAATTCATCCTACAAAAGGTTCTATCAAAACTGTAGATAACAAATTAGCTATTCATAATAGTATGCAAAAATACAATACTAAAATTCATAACCAATAAAGGAAATAGGAAGAAGGAAGCGAAAAACTTGTGGAAGAATTCTCCGCCTTGCTCCCAGTGTGTTCTTGACTCCTTAGTCGAATCTCCGGTCTCCTTGGCCTCCTTAGGTCTAAATTATGTCAAAAGTGTGTCCAACCTCCTCAAAATACCATTTTTCCATGTATATATACCAAGTAGGGTCGGGCCCAAATAATTAAACTTTCTCCTACGCAAAAAATGACAATTTTTCAGGCCTGGACGCTCGCGGTCGCGGTCCGGGCGTGGTATTTTCCTAGTGCACTGCCTCAGTCCGCGTCCAGGTCTGTTGTCGCAGTTTCTACCGCGTTTTCCCCTGTTCCTTTTGGAAATTGGAAAAAAGTAAAACAGGAAAGTTGTAGCCCTTTGAGGTAGCTTTCCAACTATATATTGTGGAGACCAAATGGAGTTCTGAGCTAAAAGTTATGTGCATTTTACTAAATAGTGCGCAATATGCCTACTCGAGTCTTCGTTTGTTCTTAACTATCTAATTTACCCCCGAACACGATCCGGATTAATTCTTTGGGCTTTTACTCAGCCTTCAAAGCTTCAAATTACTAGAATTCATTCCATAACATCTATATAGCTCGGAATCACTCCTACAAGGCATAAAACACACAGTTAGTGCAAAACACTAGCTATTGAAGCTCAAACTCAATTAAAGTGCAGTAAATTAGAGTGTAATAAGCGACTAAAATACGCAATTATAGCCTATCATCAACACCCCACACTTAAACCATTACTCGTCCTCGAGTAATCAAACTACACTTTATATAGACACGGCCTTTTCTTTAAACAATTCTCCTAACTCATCACACCAAGAATATTTAAAATAGACTAAGCACAAAAGCGTAACATCTTCACCTCAAGATTTGACTCACAAGTACCACGCATTATTCACGACTCACCCACTTACTCTAACATAGAGGTCACTGACATTACCTTTCCTTCATGAATCAAGTGCCCTCACACAACAAAAGAGAGTAGTTCCACACAATAAAATTTAAGAACACTTAGGAACTCAAGATAGAAAGAATTCACTCACTCTCAGAAATAACATTCATATGCCACAAAAGATGCATCATAGTCTTGCCCGTAGTGTACTACTCTACTAATCGAGCTCATTCAGTCTAGGATCAAGTAGGACTTTATTTGGTTGTAATGTAGGATGCGAGACGGGTATGATAGATTCAGATATAAGAGTGACTACACCTCCCTAAGCACTTTAATGCATATACTTTACATTCAACCCCCATACTTATGTCAAACCAAAACTCCACCTTCACATCAATGTATATTACCCCATTCTTCTTTAAGCACACTTACATCAAAAGCCACCACTTATCAAGGAATATTTTTTTTTTTACAGGAATACAACTATTTTTTTCTTTTCTTTCTTTTTAAATTCAAGTGGCACTTACTTTTTCAAAATAATGCACCTTTCTCCTTATTTTATTAATTCCACTCAAAAGCCAAACCAACCACCCCACACTTTAACTTTTACACAGTTCATAACAATTCAGGTGCTCATGAGAGGTTAAAAGATTCAAATAGATGATTAATTCAAACAAATGGGTACGACTTGTAATGTGGTTGCCAAAGAAACAGGATTACAGGCTCAAAGGGGTTAACTACGTCACATAATAATTAGGCGGGTAAAATACATATATGGCTCAACAAAGAAACGCCTCTATCACTTCCAAGACTGAACAAAACTACTATTTCGCTTTGCAAACACACAGGGCAAGTTCTAAACATCAAATGCAATTCACATAATAACACACAAACCTCACACACACATGGCACTTAACTAACTCAGGATTGGATTCATCAAGACACTCTAGTCAAAGCAGTTAAGCAAAGTTAAGATCATACGATTTAAGGTACTTATACCAGAGCCAAAAAAATGAGCCTAAGCGCCACAACCAATGTACTCACTATTCTCAAGGCATAACAAAGTCAAGAGGTATTGCTTCAATTCAATTCATCTCACACTGGCTCCTGCTCCTAAAAAAAAACTAACTACACCCAGTTCAAATAAAACCCTTGTAAAAGAACCGCGACACAAAGAAAAACCAAGAGGGAATTACTACAGTACCTACAAAGAAAATCTTTTTATCCTTTTTACTTAGACTTAAATCCCTCAAGAAAATTTTCTAATAGATCCATCGTCGGGAAAAGTCCAATCTTTTTTTTCGTTTTTCTAAAAAAAAGTAAAAAAGAAATATTCAGTTAAACTAACACAATTAAAATAACATAGAAAGTCACCCAGATAATCTCCCCACCCCACACTTAAAATTGTGCATTGTCCCCAATGCGCACCATAACTAATAAAAAGGTAAAAGAGACTCCCTGGTAGGCCAAAGGTCGAAGCACTAGCAGCTCATGGGTACTCAGACTTCTCCTAATACCTCACACTTAGTTCCAACCATCTGGTTTGCTGTTGTATCCTTCCAATAGCTTTGCTTTCCATGCTCCCAGAAATTCAAAAAATTGACACTAAAAAAATAATACAATTAAAAAAAATAAAAAAATAAAAGAAAGTAGTAAATCACTTTTTGCCTCCACCTCGAGCTTATGAATTGAACCCCCAATTTGGCATCAAGTTTTCGGCTATGCTCCAGAGGTGGAGGAACAAATCTAATTGGCCCAAGCAACCATTGTACTATTCTACACTTCTTGGCTTTTAGATAAGGTATGTAGTCCTGTCTTTCTGGAAAGAAAAATTCCATAATGTAGGCACTTTGTTCTTCATTCCTTGACTTCTCAATCGGCTCGGATGACTCTACTTCCATATCGTCATCCAGGCACAATGTAGAAAAATATTTGGAGTGAGGACCAATGCGCTCACACGCATGAACTTCAGGACTTTCAGCATCCTCAACATCAATGATACTAGAGTCAACAAAATTTATATCCTTAATGTCCTTGGCTGACTCTAGTCTTACGTCTTCAACATCAATATCCTCAAATTGTAGTTGGCTAGGTTGTTGATGTTCTACTCTGACCTCCTCAATTAGCACCTCAAATTCACGCTCTTCTTGGCTCCTACGCCCAAAATTGGCTTGTTGAGCATTAAAAGCTTCAACCACTTGACTCACTTGAGCCTCCAAGTTGCGAATAGTTGCCTCTTGCCTTTCTATCTGCAATTGTTTCTCACTATTTTGTTCCAGAAGGCACTTTAACATATCCTTGATCTCCTTCAGGTCCGCATCCCCAGGTTCTTTATTCCTATTAACTTCACAAGAAAAGGTAGAACCATCATAGTAAGGGGTTGGGGGAAGATAAGAAATATAAGCACAACCATGAAAGTGACCATTTTTACCACCACACACATCACACACATTCCACAAATAAGATTGAGTTGGTTCACATAACTCGCTCTCGGGAATATTTTGATAATTTTTATACTGGTGGTTTCCTTCATAATATATATGAGGATCAATAGTAGAACTATCTATACCTAAATTCCCATAATTCCAAGATGTCATGTTTCTCAAATCATTAGTTATAATAAAATAAATAAAAAAAACAAAAACAAAACAAAACAAAATAAAAGTTCAAACTCGAAACCTAGCAATATATACAGCTACAACTACACCGTTAGTTCCCCAGCAACAGCGCCAAAATTTGATCACGCCCAACTCTAGTCCTAAAAAGGATAAGCGGTCGCAGCAAATATAATCCGGTCTATAAGTCCGGAGTCGAATCCCACAGAGAACTAAGGCTTAGCTACATCTGTATAATATCACTAAGAAGACAAGTTTGAACAATTTTCTAAATTATAAAGATTGAGATTTATATTTCTAACTAATTAACTAGAAAATACTACAAAACCGTAAAATTATCAACTAACGAGACAAAGGGTTGGAGACTAAATTAAGGAGGTCTAGAGTTATGATGTCCCCAATTGTCAGAATCCTTCTAGCTATGTTCCCTACAATTCCGCCAATGTATTCTCTACTGATCGTGAACACTTTAGGTGCCGTAATTCTATCTCGAGCAACTACAACAATTTACTAGACATATTCTCTCGAACTACGCTAGTTGGATTCATCTAATCGCTCACTATGACCATGTCAAGGCTTTGTTATTTCTAAACCTACCTTTAAACCCAATGTATTGATTTCTCACATACGTTAGGAGTGACGTTGTTCAACAACTACCTAAATATGTACTCTCTCTCGAGCAGTACACACTAAATAGGCACAATCAATTGATGGCCATTCAATCAACAACAACAAACACGTAGTTGAACAAGTACAGAAATCCAATGGATTAATTATATAAAAATATAACAAGAACTCATCCTACAAAAGGTTCTATCAAAACTCTAGATAACAAATTAGCTATTCATAATAGTATGCAAAATACAATACTAGAATTCATAACCAATAAAGGAAATAGGAAGAAGGAAGGGAAAAACTTGTAGAAGAATTCTCTGCCTTGCTCCCAGTGTGTTCTTTACTCCTTAGGTCGAATCTCCGGTCTCCTTGGCCTCCTTAGATCTAAATTATGTCAAAAGTGTGTCCAACCTCCTCAAAATACAGTTTTTCCATGTATATATACCAATTAGGGTCGGGCCCAAATAATTATACCTTCTCCTACGCGAAAAAGGACAATTTTTCAATCCTGGATGCTCGCGGTCGCGGTCCGGGCACGGTCCAGGTGCGGTCCGGGCGCGGTATTTTCCCAGTGCACTGCCTCAGTCCGCGTCCAGGTCCGTTATCGCGGTTTCGACCGCGTTTTTCACCCTGTTCCGTTTAGAATTTGGAAAAACGTAAAAATGAAAATTGTAGCCCTTTGAGTTAGCTTTCCAACCATATATTGTGGAGCTCAAATGGAGTTATGAGCGAAAAGGTATGTGCATTTTATTAACAGTATGCAATATGCCTACTCGAGCCTTCGTTTGTTCTTAACTATCAAATTTGACCCCCGAACACGATCTCGGCTTAATTCCTTGGGCTTTTACTCAGACTTCAAAGCTCCAAATCACTAGAATTCATTCCATAGCATCTATATAGCTCGGAATCACTCCTACAAGGCATACAAGGCATAAAACACACAGCTAGTGCAAAATACTAGCGATTAAAACTCAAACTCAATTGAAGTGCAGTAAATTAAAGTGTAATAAGTGACTAAAATACGCAATTATAGCATATCATCAGCCAGCGCGCGGCAATTGTCCAAATCATTTGACGCTTCTTTTCATTAAGCAATCCCTCGATTTTCACTTTAAGGTCGACGAGCTATGGCATGACTGTATTGGGGAAAATTTGTATTCATATATACATGATGACGTGTCCTGACACGTGGAATGGATAATGAGTTGTTATTTTCCACGGTTCAAGAGTTACAAACAGGTACGGGTAAAAAGAGGCACGAGATGAGAGATTCAGCACCTCGTTCCTGTTTAAGCTTATTTACATACGAACAATGAGACGAATGAACCTGGTTAAAGAAAAAGATGCACATGCGGCATTCAAAGGGTATTAAATGCTGGGTCCATTAAGGAATATATACATTCAATGTAATAATTATGTAACGTAGCATTTAATCTTATTAATTACTCATATTAGCCTCATTATGGCTTAGGCATAACGTGCATCTCCAAAGATTCCCAAAGGGACCTATAAAAGGAGAAATATGTAGTCACTGGAGGGACAAGCGACTATTGAAATATACTCTGATTTACCAGCTTTCATACTTGGCTATTCTAAAATTTCTTTCTTTATTTACTTTTCCGATTATCAGTAACCCGATTCTTCTAATTTCTAGCTTTGACTAAAAATCTATTTTTTGGTTAAACAAATTGGTTCCATTACCGGGAATCTGATAATCAATTATATTTCAATTTGATTTTCTTGCTTGCATCAATCATGTCAAACAACAATGACAACACTCAAGGAAACCCGGAAATTCAAACAATCCAGCAACTTCAGGGAGACTCTCCACGAGTCTCTCCACAAGGCTCTCCACGAGGTTCCCCACGACGGTCTCGTGAAGGCACTTCTGATGGATCTCACACAGATGGACAGGCTCAATTCGAAAATGTTGAAACCATGAATGAGGCTTTTTGCAAAAACTTATTGCCTCTCAAGTCAATAAAGCTCTTCAGGCTTTTGTTAGCCAATTACCTGTTGCTCCACCCACATCTACTCCAAACAACAATACTTTGGAGAATCCTCGTTCTGGGTTGATTAATTCAGGCAGTGGTGGAATCCCTAGTGAAACACAAGAGGGAGACCTTGGTAATCCAGTTAATTCTGATTTACAAAATCTAGTACTAACCTTGCAGAAACAGCTTAAGGAGCAAAATGAACGCATAGAATAAATACCTGGAGTACCGCCCGTGATCAAGGGAGTAGATATAGATAAATATTCCCAACAACCATGGAAGCCAAGTGCTGCCCCCCTCCCAATTCCAAAGAAGTTTAAGATGCCTGATATTCCAAAGTATGATGGTACATCAGATCCACGAGATCACGTTACTGCATTCACAACAGGTGTCAAGGGCAATGATTTGACTAAGCAAGAGATTGAGTCGGTCTTGATCAAGAAATTCGGTGAAACACTCACAAAAGGGGCCTTAACATGGTATTCTCTTTTACCTGAAAATTCTATAAATTTGTTTGCTGAGCTTGCAGATTTATTTATCAAAGCACACTCGGGAGCTCAAAAAGTTGAAAAGCGAATGGAAGACATCTTCAAAATCAAGCAAGGACGCTCAGAGTTGCTTAGAGAGTTTGTAGATAGATTTCAACGGGAAAGAATGACGCTGCGACGAGTACCTGACAATTGGGCAGCCATAGCCTTCGCTAGTAATTTGAATGAGAAGAGTTCAGAAGCCACGAGGCGACTCAAAGAAAGCCTTCGAGAATTCCCAGCAACAACGTGGAATGATGTCTACAACAGATACAGTACAAAGATGAGGATTGAAGAAGACATTATTTTACGACATAAAACATAAGAAAAGGTAAGCTCAAGGCGTGTGGAAAATGAAAAGAGATCCGGTAAAAACACGTACGAGCCATACATGGGACCTGCGGGAAAAGACTCACGATCAAGGCAAGATAATCAAAGGTACGATCACAAACCTAGAAACAAGGAATCAGGCTCCTCATCGAGGTTCAGAAATGATCGGAACACACGCGGGTCACGAGATGATGATGGAAGTCTAAAGGCAAGGTTCGGTGGTTACAGCTTCAACGTAAGCACCTCTGAACTCGTGGCTATTTTAAGAAGCATGGGGAGACAAGGTACGATGGCCAAAGGAAATGCGATCGAATCCGAACAGACGAAATCCTGATCATTGGTGCGAATTTCATAACGATCACGGGCATAAAATAGCAGATTGCAGGTTTCTGCAAGTGAAGTTGATCATTTGTTAAAACAAGGGCATCTTACTGAGTTATTCAGTGAGAAAGGTAAACAAGCATACATGAAGAACAGGCAGGAGCCTCCAAAACCACCTTCGCCCAAGAGAACTGTCAATGTTATAAGTGGGGGGGGAAGAGATAAACGATGTATCATATAAAAAGGTTTCAAAAGTAACAATTACCCACGGGAAGCGGCCTCGACATGTACTGGAAGAGGAGAATGTTATATTCAACAACGCAGACACCGAGGGACTCATAACTCCGCATAACGACGCACTGGTAATATCTTTACTTGTACATGACACTAACGTGAAACGAGTTTTGGTTGATCCAGGTAGTTCTGTAAACATTGTTTTAATACGAGTATTGCGCGAGATGCAAGCGGAGGATAAATTAATTCCAAAGGCGCATACTTTGTCGGGATTTGACAACTCTAGTGTTGTAACAAAAGGGGAGGCAATACTTACTACATTCGCAGAAGGCGTCGTTAAAGATACCAAATTTCAAGTCGTAGATATGGAAATGGCTTACAATATGATTCTTGGGAGGCCATGGATTCATGACATGAAAGCTGTTCCTTCAAATTTACATCAAGTTATTAAATTTCCATCTCCATGGGGAATACGCCAAATCAGAGGCGATCAACAAACATCTAGAAGCATCAATTTCGTTGCAGATTCAACTGTTAAGGGCGAAGACAAATAGCAATTATAGAATTTAGGTGAGGGTAACACGGTGTCAACCTTACCTGAGCAAAAGCAAATAGATGTGGATTCGAGACCTGATACCATTCAAGAACCGGAGGAGAACGAGAACATCAAAACAACGATAGAAGAGCTAGAGGCTGTGGTGTTATTTATACATTGTCCTGAGAGAAAAGTGTACATAGGAGCTAATCTTAGCCCGGAGGTAAAACGTAAATTGATTGAATTTTTAAAAGCTAATGCAGATTGTTTTGCTTGGTCCCATTCTGACATGACAGGGATACCACCGGAAGTCATGACTCATAAATTGAATGAAGATCCATCATATCCTCCCGTCAAGCAAAAGAAAAGAAAGCAAGGAACTTTCAAAAATAAGGTGATTCAAGAGGAAGTTCAAAAATTGCTAAAAATTGGTTCAATTCGTGAGGTAAAATATCGTAACTGGTTAGCTAATACTGTTATGGTTCCTAAGAAGAACGGTAAGTGGCGAGTCTGTGTAGATTACACAGACCTTAATAAAGCCTGTCCAAAAGATTCCTTTCCTTTACCGCACATAGATCAGTTAATTGAAGCTACTGCAGGGCATGAGCTATTAAGTTTTTTAGATGCATATTCAGACTATAATCAAATCAACATGGATCCAGGAGATGAAGAAAAAACTTCTTTTATAACAGACAGGGGGACATACTGTTACAAGGTAATGCCCTTTGGTCTTAAGAACGCAGGTGCAACGTATCAAAGGTTGGTCACCCAAATGTTTCAAGAACATTTAGGTAAAACCATGGAAGTATATATAGATGATATGCTAGTTAAGACTCAACATTCAAAAGATCATATATCGCACCTGTCTGGTACGTTTAAAATTTTACGAAAATATAATATGAAGTTGAATCCAGAAAAATGTGCATTTGGTGTGGCATGAGGTAAGTTTTTAGGTTTTCTTGTTTCTAACCGAGGTATTGAAGTGAATCCTGCAAAGATTAAAGCCATTGAAGAAATCCCTGATATACTTTCAAACAAGAAAGAGGTTCAAAGACTAACAGGAAGAATCGCAGCTTTGGGAAGGTTCATTTCTAAATCATCGAAAAAATATTTTAAATTCTTCTCGGCTCTTAAGAAGCAGGATCATTTTGAATGGGATGAGGAGTTTCAACAAGCACTTAGGGATTTGAAAACATACTTGTCAAATCCACCTTTGCTAGCAAAACCAAAGGCCGGGGAGAAACTTTTCATCTACCTTGCTGTTTCAGAAGTTGCGGTAAGCGCGGTTTTGGTTCGAGAAGAGTAGGGTAAACAATCTCCTATCTATTATGTTAGTAAATCTTTTTTAGATGTAGAGACACGGTATCCACAATTGGAAATATTAGCACTTGCTCTAATCATGGCATCTAGGAAGTTAAGACCATATTTTCAATGTCATCCCATTGTTATAGTGACCGCATACCCCCTATGTAATATATAGCATAAACATGAATTGTCAGGGAGGTTAGCTAAATGGGCCATAGATCTAAGTGAATATGAAATCACGTACTTCGTGGCTGATTCGTGGCTGACTTTAGCCAAGCGATGCAGCTAGAAGCAGAAAAAGAAGTACAAGTACTTAATGGGGCTAATCCAGGGACATGGACCTTATTTACTGATGGCTCATCTAACGTAAAAGGTGCAGGATTAGGAATTGTTTTAGTACCACCTACGGGTGAAACTATTAGGCAAGCTATTAAATGTCATTCCGTAACTAACAATGAAGCGGAGTATGAAGCTGTGATCGCAGGTGTTGCGACCAAAACACTCACGCAAGTGCACGTGATCGTCAAGTAATAGAGTAGTGAGTAGAGTATCGTTCCCACAAAGACTTATGATTAACTGTTGACTGATTCAACTCAATTACTTTATTTATCCAAGAGGTTTTTCACAAATTCGAGATGTAATTGTTTTACTACCTAACTATCAAGAAATAATCTAACTAGAGCGATTAACCAAACGAGTAGCAAGTTCACGTAACAAACAGTAGGAGAGGATATTCCAGGGTCACAGGCTAGTTAACAATCGTGTTATGTTCTTGGCTTAAAACGACTAATTGATTTATCTGGATTGTTGATTGACAGGGTTTATATTACTCATAAGAATCTGTCGAGTTCTTACTCGCCTACTCAAGCTAACTCAATGCCTATATGTCTATGGAATTAAGATTAACAAGAACGCACTTACAATTCCTGTATTCAAACCAAGCAAGGCAATTGGGTATATGTCTATCCCAATTGCGAATCTGTTCCCCGAGGCCCGGGTACAAGAACCTGCTCTATTTAATTCTATATGCAATCTAAAGTTCCCACTTTCGAGTTCAACTCTAGATTCGTAGATAGTATTTCACTGTTAGCTACTCAGCAAAATAATTAAAATCAGCATTAAATAAACAATCCAATATGACAAACAAAATTCGTCGAATTAAACGTCAAACAACAACTTTCATGTTTTACCCATGACCCCAGAATAATGGGTTTTAGCTACTCATACTAATATTCAACACAATAGGGTTCAATTTCATCAAAAATAGCAAAACAAAGGAATGAAAAGAAGAACTTGATGGTCAAATCTCCTCCTTGCCTCTTGCCTCTTGATACCTTGCTCTAGCCTATGAAAAACTTGATAAATTAACCTTGGGAGAGCTTGAGTTTATATAGGTTATGTCGGTTTCTCTCCAGATTTCCAATTTTGCCCCTGAACAATTCTTTTCCGGACTGGGAAACGCGCGAGCTCGCGCACTACTTCGCGCTTAACTTCACGCGTTTTCTCTAACATTCTGCCTCAGCCACCTAACACGCGCGAGCTCGCGCATTAGTTCGCGCATCTGCTCGCTTTCCTGGGCCATCATTTCTTCCATTTCTTTGTCTCGTCCTTGCGCGCACTCAGCTTTGAGGGGTCGTTCTTGCTCATAAATCATTCCAATAGCCTCTTGAAAGTATCACATATGCTCCTCATCCTGCAATGTATACAATTCACAATTAGAGCCTATTTTTCATCAATTAACCACATTATGACATTGGAATATAATCAAGCGGAAGCATAAACAATAACTAAATCACCTAGATTTAGCCCATTATCAGCAGGTCTAGAATTGGCACGAGAACTTGGTATAAATCAAGTAGTGATCAAAAGTGACTCGCAACTCGTGGTTAATCAAATGCTGGGGACTTACACAGCTAGGGAAGCAAGGATGCAACAGTACTTGGAAAAGGTACGGGAACTGATAAAGCAATTCCAAACTTGGAAGGTCATACAAATATCAAGGGATGAAAATGTTGAAGCAGATGCCTTAGCTAATCTCGCATCCGCAGCTGATGTGGCAAATGATGCAAATGCTTTAGTTATACATTTATTTCATTCAGTTCTCGAACCAGATAAGAATGAGGTAAATTTTAATAATTTAACTTGGGATTGGAGAAACGAAATTGTTGCTTTTTTACAGTATGGTACCGTCCCTGATGACAAGAAGCAAGCGCATGCACTTCGAAAAAAGGCTGCTCGTTACTGCTTAAAACAAAGGAGAATCCTATTAAGTAAGATGTGATCCTTTGATTTGAGTTAGGTATGATAATTGGGAAATCGTCACTCCAATGACAGTCCTTACGAACTATGGGAGCTAAAACTTCTGTGATTTGAGGTGGAAAGGGATCGGCATGATCTAAAGAAGCAACTTGAGTTCTGAGAGACTCTCTATCATGATGAAAGGAAATTTCAGAGGGGATTATTTCCTCAACCAAAGGCTCACGAAGTGGCTCAGATTTATTACGAGAAGAACTCCTCGGAGAATGTGAACCCCTAGTCCCAGAAGAGGGACCAGAGCTAGAAGAAGGAGTTGACGTACTACCACGAACAAATCCAAGGCTACGGAGTCTACCCCCTCTTCTGTGTCTAATCGGAGCATTGGGGAAGCTATCCAGAATGGGGGTTCTCTTAGGGTTAGGATTTGATGAAGCCATGGCAGAGAGGGCTGAAGTGGAGCAGAAAATAATAAGGAGATTTCGAAAGATTAGAGTGTTTAATACGCTTTATGTGAAACAAGACAAGAAGAGAAGTTATATTTATACTAATGGATAACTAGCAAAGAGAAAAAGTACGATGATGGGAGAACCATAATAATGATAACTGATACTTCGTGAAAAGTGAAGCCGAAAAGAAAGCCTAAAAAAGTGCTGCAAAATAGTACGACCAATAAGAGAATGACACGTGTCTAGTGCATTAAAAGGAAGTGACAATTGAAGCGTCAACTCTGTCAGAGCATTAATGGTGACAAAAATTCTCCTTTAATGAATTCCACTTCCCAAATATTCAAACTGATGAATAAATAGAAAGTGGGGGGACTATCTGTATTGGGGAAAATTTGTATTCATATATACATGATGACGTGTCCTGACACGTGGAATGGATAATGAGTTGTGATTTGCAACGGTTCAAGAGTTACAAACAGGTACGGGTAAAAAGAGGCACGAGACGAGAGATTCAGCGCCTCGTTCCTGTTTAAGCTTATTTACATACGAACAATGAGACGAATGAACCTGGTTAAAGAAAAAGATGCAAATGCGGCATTTAAAGGGTATTAAATGCTGGGGCCGTTAAGGAATATATACATTCAATGTAATGATTATGTAACGTAGCATTTAATGTTATTAATTACTCATAATAGCCTCATTATGTCTTAGGCATAACGTGCATCTCCAAAGATTCCCAAAGGGACCTATAAAAGGAGAAATATGTAGTCACTGGAGGGACAAGCGACTATTGAAATATACTCTGATTTACCAGCTTTCATACTTGGCTATTCTAAAATTTCATTCTTTATTTACTTTTCCGATTATCAGTAACCCGATTCTTCTAATTTCTAGCTTTGACTAAAAATCTATTTTTTGGTTAAACAATGACGACATTAATCTCAATTGACCAAACCTTTCCTTTTCTTCTCTCTCATATCCCCTTGTTCCTAGCTAGCCTGAACCAAATATACTGAATTTGCCTATTAGGGAATCAGAGGTATCATCGAGCGGTCTACATAAATAATGATATATATGATGGAGGGGTGGAACTTAAAAGGCTAGCTAACTAAAAAAACGAACTGGAATTAGTTACGAATTTCGTCGCTAATTTGTCACTAAATCGCTCATAGCTAACAGAATTTCTTGATAATTTGTCGCTAATCCGTCGTTAAATAAGATTAACGATAAATTTTTCTATGAAGCTACAAAATTTGCCCATCGCTAATTTATGTTTTTTTAGTACTTTTGTCTCATCGCCTTCGACTCTATACTGAAAATGACGGCCATGAAGGGACGTCATGGTTATTATTTATGTTAATATATTGGACCTTATAAGTGTTAGTTATCTGTATTGCTGTAAGTAAATAAAACAGTAATCTTTCTGAAAAATAAAACAGAAAGTTAGTAGAAACAATTCTGAAAAATAATATTCGAACTTCAAAATAATTTTTGAAACGTTGAAGGAACAAATCGAGCCCACTGAATACACAGTGTGACCTTAAGGAAATTATTTCCCTCAAGTACCCGAGGTTATGGAATATATCCTCCCAGGATAGAACGATTTAACTCACCGGAGTGTTGGTACCAAAAACGCCGATGATCAGCAAACCACTCGATGGCAGCAAAACACACTGGAATTTTAGTGCAGAAGAAGAAGAAGATAATCAGAAAATTTCGTAAGTAAATATTCTGGGATTTGAAGGTCTATTTATAGCCAACTTGGTGATGTTTCTGAAGAGGTTTCAACCTTTCAGAATAGTCATGACTGTGGTGTGACCCTCTGAAGAGGTTTGCAACCTTTCAGAACAGTCATGGCTGTTGGAATAGGTGTGACCCTCTGAAGAGGTTTGCAACCTTTCAGAATAGTCATGGCTGTTGGAACAGGTGTGACACTGTTTCAGAACAACCATGGCTGTTGGAATTTTTTTTTTGCGGAAAATTTAAAACGAATTTAAATTAATCCGATAAAGAAAAACGGGCTAGACCGGACCGGGTCGCGGGTCATCCCTCCATTTCTTTTTCCACCATTTTCCATTCACCCATCTTTTGTTATTATTTATTAAATAACAAACCCAACAATCCCCCACATGAAAGGGGAATGGCTATAAACTTAATGGAATGCACGGATGTGTATGTGTTTTACAAACAAGAATTGATTGCATCTGGATAAGTAGGTTTCCCTTTGAACTTTCCGTAGTGAACTTATCGGATATACTCGGTCAATCGGTAGATTTGATATCTTTGAACCGTCGAGATTTGTTGTATACCTAGACAACATAAATCACACAATCAATCCTTAACCATCTATGGTTCTCACGGTTGTGTTCGTTACAGCCATGAACACCGCCTGGTTTCATGAGTGCTTAGAGAATGGGCCTTTACTTTCATTCTCCTTGAAGCGGCTTACACTTCACACTCACATAGGTGATTCCTAAACGTGTAATCCTAAAGACATACTATCTGGTCATATCCTGCCAGACTTAGAAAATCATTAAAAAGCTTTAAGCTTTATTGACTCATCAAAAAAAACCTTAATGCTTTACCCCGTTTTTGAACATTGTCTTCATCACAAGAATGGGTTGAGTTAGTTGACAATGTTGAACCGTCATTCATAACTTTGTTTGATCTCTTTGAACCTAGATCTTGCGATCTCTAGTCTGCTAGGTAGAGTTACCGCCATGATGACTTGTCCTAGGCCTTTAACCCCATTCCCTTTGATGATCTTTCAACTGCCTCTCTAGATAGGCCTTTTGTAAGTGGATCCGACATGTTATCTCTTGACTTTACATAGTCAATTGTGATAACACCACTAGAGAGTAGTTGTCTAACGGTATTGTGTCTCCGTCAGATATGACGAGATTTTCCGTTATACATAACGCTCCCTGCCCTACCTATTGCCGCTTGACTATCACAATGTATACATATAGGTGCCAAAGGTTTGGGCCAAAGTGGAATATCTTCCAAGAAATTCCGGAGCCATTCAGCTTCCTCACCGGCCTTGTCTAAGGCTATAAACTCAGCCTCCACTGTAGAGCGGTCAATGCACATTTGTTTGGACGATTTCCAAGACATCGCTCATCCACCGACTGTTTAGAATCGGTTGAACCGGTGATCTAATTTGCATCACTATACCCCTCTATTATCGTGGGATACTTATTGTAGTGCAAAGCATAATTTGGAGTATATTTCAAATACTTCAAAACTCGTTTCGTTGTCATGAACGTTCCATGCAAACTTCCTTATGTTGTAGACTAATACGTCTCGATTTTCGATTGCATATCAGATTATTGACTACACTTAATGTAGTAATTATAACAACAGCTGGAATGATTGGCATCAGTTGTGGCCACAATCTTTTACTATATAACACATTTCGTAATCATTCTGCCATTTTCAAGCATTTGTATGCTATTCATTCATATTTCTATATGATATGCAAATTATAGCACCTCCATTCATGAAACAAATCCAACTTGCAATGGATTTTGGTCATGTTCATTGGTTAGTTCACCTCATTATAGACCAACGTATTAATATATTCGTTCATGAACGGTCATGTCTATACAGACGCATCTTTCTATGAAAAGTCACAACCTTCAGAGTGACATCATTTCATAAAAGAACTAAACAATATAAATTTTCATTAAAGAAAATGACCTTTCGAGAAAGGCATGTGACCAACTTCCGAATTAGTAGTTTCATCATCTACTCTTTATTAAGACTAAACAACTGATGATTTTACCAACTACTATATCAATGGAGTTCAAAAATTATATAATTTAGACATTACGTCTAACATTGGCTTTTGTCATGCATAAGCTAAAAGCGCCCACATTTTAAATATTTCATCAACATATCATATATAATCAAATAATGACTATATGATTTAAAGTATTCTTAACGTAAACACATTTGTTTACACTCATTAATTTTTGAAACCATTTGACAATATTTTTTGGTCAAATATCGCATGTCATTGTTTACTAAACAATTGTATCCAAACGTTACGACTTTCCCGGTTTCTCGGCCGGAGGAACAGCAGTGCGGCTTGACGAGGCTATCGTCGTTTGCACCAACAGCCGCAGAAGGAATTCCATTCTCATTTGCCATTTCTTACAGTGAACAACAGAAGAGATCAATTAATGGCAAAATCAAAACAGTAAATAATACTGTAATTAATAAACAGTACGTAATAAAAACAACTAAGGTTTTTATATACTGTTTTACAGAAAAACGATGAAGTTTTTATGTTCTTCAAATCGTTTTCTGAATTTCAATACCCTGATGAAGTTTTTATATCTTCAAATCAGAATAGTAAAATTAAGACAGAATACAGAATATAATTAATATAATTTCCTTAAGATTGTTAGTTATCTGTATTGCTGTAAGTAAATAAAACAGTAATCTTTCTGAAAAATAAAACAGAAAGTTAGTAGAAACAATTCTGAAAAATAATATTCGAACTTCAAAATAATTTTTGAAACGTTGAAGGAACAAATCGAGCCCACTGAATACACAGTGTGTCCTTAAGGAAATTATTCCCCTCAAGTACCCGAGGTTATGGAATATATCGTCCCAGGATAGAACGATTTAACTCACCGGAGTGTTGGTACCAAAAACGCCGATGATCAGCGAACCACTCGATGGCAGCAAAACACACTGGAATTTTAGTGCAGAAGAAGAAGAAGATAATCAGAAAACTTCGTAAGTAAATATTCTGGGATTTGAAGGTCTATTTATAGCCAACTTGGTGATGTTTCTGAAGAGGTTTGCAACCTTTCAGAATAGTCATGACTGTTGGAACAGGTGTGACCCTCTGAAGAGGTTTGAAACCTTTCAGAACAGTCGGTGTGACCCTCTGAAGAGGTTTGCAACCTTTCAGAATAGTCATGGCTGTTGGAACAGGTGTGACACTGTTTCAGAACAGCCATGGCTGTTGGAATTTTTTTTTTGTGAAAAATTTAAAACGAATTTAAATTAATCCGGGAAAGAAAAACGGGCTAGACCGGACCGGGTCGCGGGTCATCCCTTCATTTCTTTTCCCACCATTTTCCATTCACACCTCTTTTGTTATTATTTATTAAATAACAAACCCAACAATATGATCCTGATCAATATATTTTAACATTGTGAATACTTGTGTAATAACGTAACTGATCTCATTTCTTGCCAAGAGGAACAACGTGACATGTGTGTAGATTGCTCTGATCTCTTTGACAAACTTTTCTAACGAAGGTGCCATTCCTGAATATCTTGAAGTATACGTCATGCATATTATATTGAAATGGCAATCTTATTATGAATGCGTTGGCTGACAAAAAGCCTGTTATTTCAAAACAGGAAGTTTTTTTTAGCACAATTAAGAAAGCATCAGATTAAGTAAAGTTTGCTAGAGCTTTTTCTCCTTATGAAGCTTTTTTCCTGATATTTAAACTCAATTATCTTTAGCTTTCTTTCAATAAAGAAAGGAATTATTATATTGTTTAAAAAAAAAGTTTGGTATGAAGTGGGCAAAAAAGGGGCCTGACTCACCCTGTCTTACACGCTGAATTAGAATAAAATAAATGCAAAAGCCTTAAGAAAGAAGCAGTCGAAGAAAAAAGCATGAAAAAATGGTCAGCAGATATGTCCAACTTTCCGATTTGGATTTGTAAAGAAGAATCTCACTTATCTTATATTTAACTTTATTCTTCTATACTACCACTTTTTCCTTTTTTCAATTTCCTAGAGATATTTAATTATTTTACACTTTGTTTTACTTGGGATAATAGGTTGATATGGTTTGATTAAGCGGCGCTTAGATATTCTACAATAATATCTAATGTGGAGACCATTTTCCTCTCGACCCTTCCAAGATTGAAAATAATATAAAATTCTTTGATAATCGATGGTTGGGATTCGATGATCGCGATGATCTTAGCCCTACATATTTCTTATGTGGAGCCATTGTGGTGGGTGATCAATGCACCTAAATGAAATGATTTTCGCATGCTAATCAATTGATTACTCGTGCAATATAACTTGATTAATATGGCATTTAGCTATTGAGGATGTGAATTAATCACCTAAATGGAAGTCTTTGGGATATTGCGAGTCTATTTGTTTGTTGCAAAATGCGTAATTGTTGGGAATTTTTTAAAGTTTTTAATTGTGAAAAGAAAGGAATGAATAATCTAGTAAAGGGGAATAAAATGAATACAGAATACAGATAATAAAAAATCCCAAGTTCGGAATAAGAAAATTAGAAGTTCGCAAAGAGGAAATGAGCTATGTAAATATTGATACCTTTTAGTGAATTCAAATATTTTTATTCTGCATTTAAGAAATTTTTATTTTTATTGTTTCATTTGACTACTTTGAGTTCAATTATTCCTCTGTCATACCAATCCAAAAATTTATATACTGAACTATTTCTTATTAATATCATACATGCTTGGAGTTGGAGGTAAAAATTGCACTGTGCGCCCTATTTTATCGCCCCCATTTAACTTATACCTATTTTTTTAAAAGTTCTAACTTGTATCCATTTTTTAAACAACTTCAGCCCCCTTTCTCCTCCTTCTCCTCCTTTTCCTCCTCGTCGCTGATTGTGAAAATGTTCCAGTAATTGACATGGAAGAAGAGAGTACTCCTCTCCCCGCTAACGCTAAGAAGAAAACCAAGTTTCGATCCATCTCCTCTCTTTATCCAGTATATATGTTGCATATACTTAAGGTTGACGACGACATAGTAAATATAGAGTTAGTATTATCCTTTAGCAAACTTAATCTATCGAATTCAAGGTTCTAATTAAGAACAGTACGTAGAAACTTATAATGAAGCTTGTATATTTGAGCGCGAAGTATTATAACACAATGATGACAATTCTTTCTTTCCAATAAACTTCAGCTCTAGAGCTGAAGTTCGCCAGTTACAAACAAAAGCTTCAGTTCTGGAGCTGAAGTTCGCCAGTTACAAACAAAAACTTCAGCTCTAGAGCTGAGGTTCGACAGTTATAAAACAAAAACTTCAGCTCTAGAGCTGAAGTTTACCAGCTATAAAAACAAAAACTTCCGCTCTAGAGCCGAAGTTCACCAGTTACAAAACTAAAACTTCAGCTCTAGAGCTGAGGTTCGCCAGTTACAAACAAAAACTTCAGCTCCAGTTACAAACAAAAACTTCAGCTCTAGAGCTGAAGTTCACCAGTTACAAAAACAAAAACTTCAGCTCTAGAGCTGAAGTTCGCCAGTTACAAAATAAAAATTTCAGCTCTAGAGCTAAAGTTCGTCAGTTACAACAACAAAAATTTCAGCAATTACAAACAAAAACAACTTCAGCTACTAAGCTTAAGTTCAGCAAAAACTTCAGCACACTTGCTACTTTAGTCCCGTTTACTAGAATGCTGAAGTTTTGTTTGATTGCCTTTGCTACTTCAGCCTCGTATGCTGAAGTTACGCGAAAAGTGGGTACACTTGCAATTTTTTTTGCAAAGCGGGCACAAGTTAAAACGTGGTCCAAAAAGCGGGTATAGATGCAAATCCCCCGAGTTGGAGACAGCTGACCAACTGCTTTCGCGGGTTACCGGCTAAATCTAATGGAGCATATAGTATTTTTTTTAGCAGCTCCCGCGGTGCACGAAGTATTCCGTAGGGTAGCCTATCGTGATGCAAGTATTAGCGACTGATTCCACGGTTTGAACCCGTAACCTATAAGTGACACGAAAATAACTTGACTATTGCTTCAAGACTCCACTACAAATCTCTTTGTTTTAATTTAAATGACACACTTTCTAGAATAACTAAACATGCCAATATACCATAAACCTCCGGCCTTTTATGTTGGTATCCTTTAGCATCACCAAAAGGCCTGAATCCAAGTTGAAAATAGCTCTAGCATGCCGTAATAGTCCAATTCCTCGTGATATTTTATTAGTTTTTGGTCTAAAATCTAAACCACACTTTGGCAAAATATCGAGTGATAAATGTTCTTTCATTTATCATACACGAAAAATAGTAAGTAGTTCAAAACCGAACCGTATGTTAACCTAATCGCAAAAACGGCTTATTGGCTTATTGGTATCGGGTTATCGAGATAATGGTTGATGACCAAATTGAAATGTTATAATTAACGGCTTAACGATTTAGGGACGGATTACTCAATTTTGTTATCGGATAAACCATTAGCCTGTTAAGAATTTTATATTTATACTTTTACCCTTATGTACATAAAGTAATATTTATTGATCGGTCCAAGGTATATGGAACCCATCATGATCTGGTAACAAATGTAGACCTTGATGTAGGATTGGATTTAAGTTAGTTGGGACATAGCATAACTGCTATTCTGCTACTTCCATATATACAAGTATATGATTTAAGCTAAAGGTGGTTGATAATCTCGTTGCCCAAATGCTACATCCACTCCAGCGCTGAATGAATTTAATTTGCAAAGACAAAGCAAAGTCAAGAAATTTTAGACTTACTCAGTTGGTTCAGCTTTGAAGAACGCCTTTATCGGAGTTCAATTTATATTTTCTAATCTTACTCAGTTAGTTCAGCTTTGAATATAAAGGGCTTCATTTACTTCATCTAGAATCATTGCAAAGACAAAGAAGATGTGATGTTTTACTCCAAATTTTTCTTAGTCGCTAATCCGATAAACCACCCGATAACTGCGCGATAATCATTAATCTGATACCAATTCGCCCCATATCTTATTGGCTGGCTAGCAATTTACTACAATTATAAACCGAAACCCGATAAGTCAAACAGTTAGCATAAATATATGCCCAATCAAATAAGCATCCCTAAAAAATAGTCAATACACATAATAAATAATATTATACGTACAGAGTTACGAACATGCAACCGAAAAAAAAAAAAGAAATTGGACTTTCGTATCTTTTTCAGCCACTGATACATCAAAACAATCCAAAAAAATTAATAAGTTACAACATAGGCAACATTTATCGATGATAAACAAGAAAGCCACGACAAGTAGGAATAAAACAGAATAAATAAATTTCATTTCAAAGTTATCATAAGAATTGGCAGTGAAGTACAACGTAAATCTCCAACACAAATTTATTCAAAAAAAGCCTGTGAATGGAAACGCATAACATAGATTCAATTCTCATCGAAATTTGGATTGTATATGTATAACTTGTTATGTTAATACTTTTCCTACTAAGAACGTGTTAATTTGAATCAGTTTATGTTACATGATTATTACTGTATTAAGGAAAATAAATATTACACGTGGAATTAATTGCGTGGCTGACATGGCAAGACACGTCGATCATTAGAAAAGTGACAGCTGGAAAAGAGTACTTAAAAAGACATGAGTCTTAATAGGTACGAGCAAAATGTTTGAGAGACGAGAAGAAACGGTTGCTCGAGTCTCTTTAGTAATTTGAAGAGATACCGGTGGAATGAACCAAGACAGGAAAAATGACACATTCATTGGTCTTCAATTAATGAGCATGAATGCGTAACGACCTGGCCGATCGTTTCATGAGTTACCGCTTCGTCTTTCCCATTTCTGCTTCTTTATGTCTTGTTCAGTTGTATTATGTGGTATCGGATTTGTTGGTTCGGGTTCAGAATGGTTTGGTAGATTAATGAGACACTTAGTCTCTTAAGTTGGCCTTTTAGTTGGAAAAGTCAACCAAAAGTTGACTTGTGAGCAAACGATCTCGGAATTTGGTTTTTATGATTCAGATAGCTTGGGGAGGTGATTTGGAACTTAGGAGCGTGATCGGAATGTGTTTTGGAGGTCATTTAGGCTTGAATTGGCGAAACTGGAATTTTGGCGTTTTCCTGATGGAAGCGGAGATTTTGATATAGGGATCAGCATGGAATTCCGGAAATTGGAGTAGGTCTGTTGTGTCATTTGGGACATGTGTGCAAAATTTCAGGTCATTCGGACGAGGTTTGATAGACTTTTTGATCAAAAGCGGAATTTGGAAGTTTTGGAAACCTTAGGCTCGAATCCGAGGGTGTTTTGATGATTCAATGTTGTTTTAAGTGTTCCGAGGGTTGGTACAAGTTTGAATAGTGTTATGTGACTTGTTGGCGTGTTTGGTTGAGGTTCCGAGGGCCTCGGGGTGGATTTGGATGGTTGACGGAGAGTTTAGATTTTGGAGAGTGCTGCAGGTTTTCTGCTTCTGTTGTTTCCACACCTGCAGATTGGGGACCGCAGGTGCGACGCCGAAGATGCGGGGAGGAGGTCGCAGAAGCGGATTCGGGTCAGTTGGAGTTTGGCCGCAGATGCGGTGCATTGGGCGCATCTACGGGACCGTAGGTGCAGTTCCTGGACGCAGATGCGGCCCTGGGTGATTTAATGAAAAATCGCAGATGCGGTGGTCTTGACCGCAGGTGCGGTCCGCAGGAGCTAGATTTGGGCCGCAGGTGCGGAATCCCTGCGACAGAACCTATATAAGGTTTCCTTCGCGATTTTCAGCTTTATTCCACCATTTTTGAGTCGGTTTTGGAGCTTTTTGGGAGATTTTGAAGAGGAAATTCAAGGGAACTTCGTTGAGGTAAGATTGTTGAACCTAAAACTCGATCCTATGGTATTTTCTTACTGATTAGACTTGGAATTTATGGAGATTGAGGGTTAAAAATTGAAGAACTAGGGCTTGAAATTGGAGACCTTTGATTACCGATTTGAGGGGTCGTTTGTGGTCTGATTTTGGTATATTTGATATGTACGAACTCGTGAGAATGTAAGGATTCTATTGATGTGACTTTTAATGGATTTCGTGATGTGGGCTCGGGATCGGGTTTGGCCAATTTCGGGATTTTTGAGTAAATTTGTTTATTTTTGTGTGGGCTTTGTTCCTTTAGCCTATTTTGATGTTATAATTCTGATTTTGGAGAGATTTGACGCGTGTTGAGGCCGATTCGAGAGGCAAGGGCATCGCGTGCTAAAGTTTGGACTGGATTAAGGTAAGTAATGATTGTAAATATTATCCTGAGGGTATAAAACACCGGATTTCACATCGTTGTGCTATTGTGAGGTGACACACACGCTAGATGACGAGCGTGGGGGCGTGCACCGTTGGAGATTGTGACTTGGTCCATCCCGTACGACTGTTAAGTCGCGTATTTGATTGAACACTGTTTAATATTATTGTGTTTTGGAAAATATTACTATGTTTGGGGCTAAATGTCGTGTTTGGGCCTCGTGCCAATTGTTTGGACCCTTAGGGGCTTTTTACTACTGTTTCCTCACTGTTTTGGTAACATTTACACTCAGTCATGCTATACTTTCACTGATTTCAAAACTCGGGTTTTATTTACTCCTTTTGTTGTTATAAATGATATTTTGAGCCGAGTACCTATTTTACTGTTTGCCCGAGGGGCTTGAGTGAGTTCTGACTGAGTGAGGCCGAGGGCCTGTGTTGTGAGGATGTTACGGGATCGGGCTGCGCGTCGTAGCGTGGTACACTGATTTGTGATATATGAGAGGCCGAAGGCCTGATTTGTTATGCCACGAGATGGCTTGTGATAGCACTTGGGCTGTAGGAGCCCCTCCGGAGTCTGTACACCCCAGTGAGCGCGGGTACCCAGTATGTGTGATGTGATATTGCCCGAGGGGCTGCTGTTGTTTCATGTTGTTGCCTAAGGGCTGATACGAGTGGTTGTGAGGTAGCCCGAGGGGCTGGTTCTGTTGATATTATGCCCGAGGGGCGATTTTTGATACTTGTTTTGCCCAAGGGGATGTTTACGTTTCTATCCCTTTTACTCACTGTTTTCATCACTCGTTTAAAACTATGGAAAACTGTTTTAAAAAGTTTTTACTGAACTGAGTTGTTTTTACGAGTTTTATTGTTTTACTGCATTGTTCTGGACTTATACTGTTTGTTGTAGCGTTATGACATGGTCTACATGTTTTCTTACTGCTCAGCTGCTTTTACTTTTATTACTTACTGAGTTGGCGTACTCAGATTACTCCCTGCACCTTGTGTGCAGATCCAGGTGCCTCGGGTCGCGATAGTGAGTGCTGATTTGCTTTCCAGCGGATCTTTGGAGTTGACTAGGTAGCTGCTTGGCGTTCGCAGCCCAGTTCATCTCCTTTCTATCTTATTTAGCCTTGTATTAGCATTTCTTTCAGACTATGTTGTCTTTCCTTATTCCTAGACGAGAGGTAGTTGCTCATGACTGGTGACACCCCGATGTCAGGCTGTGTTATGTTTCCGCATTGTCTATGTTGACTTATATTATGGAATTTTTAGCTAATTAATGACTTTAAATTACTTGTTATGAATTTCTGGTTGGTTTGGGGTTTGTATCGGCTGGCCTAGTTTCACGATAGGCGCCATCATGACCGGGTCCATTTTAGGGTCGTGACAAGTTAGTATCAGAGCCTAGGTTACATAGGTCTCACGAGTCATGAGCAGGTTTAGTAGAGTCTTGCGGATCGGTGGAGAGACGTTTGTATTTATCCTCGGGAGGCTGCAGAACCTTTAGGAAAACTTCATATTCTTGAATTCCTGTCGTGCGAATCTGTTGATTCTAGTACTAAACTTCTGTTATTCTATTCTCTCACAGATGGTAAGGACACGCGCTACCGGTCAGGATGGACGACCACCAGTACCACCAGCTGGGGCGACTAGAGGCTGAGGACGCGATCGAGGCCGTGGTAGGGGCAGGGGTGTAGCCCGCACAGCAGCTAGGGCAGCACCTGCAGATCCACCAGCATCCCCAGTTCAGGATCAGGTCCCAGTTGTGGACGCTCCAGCAGCACCAGCTCAGGCACCGGCTGTGCCTATTGTCATTTCCGGGTCTACTCTGCTGGGCGATACTGTTGTTGTAGACCGTGTATACCAGTCGTGTGTGGTGACTATTGGGGGTCTAGAGACCCGAGTGGATATTCTGTTACTTTGTATGGTGGATTTCAATGTGATTTTGGGCATGGATTGGTTATCCCCGTGCCATGCTATTCTGAAAAGTCATGCTAAGATAGTGACATTGGCTATTCCGGGTGTGCCACGGGTTGAGTGGCGAGGTTCGACTGATTTTGTTTCCAGTAGGGTGATTTCATTTCTGAAGGCCCAGCGGATGGTTGGGAAAGGTTGTCTTTCATACTTAGCATTTTTGAGGGATGTCAGTGCAGAGACTCCCAGAATTGATCCTGTTCCAGTAGTGAGGGATTTTCCTGATGTGTTTCCTACAGACCTGCCGGGCATGCCACCAGACAGGGATATTGATTTTGGTATTGATCTGGTGCCGGGCACTAAGCCCATTTCTATTCAACCATATCTTATGGCACCAGCGGAGTTGAAAGAGTTGAAGGAGCAGCTTCAGGAACTCCTTGATAATGGGTTTATTCGGCCTAGTGTGTCGCCGTGGGGTGCGCTGGTCCTATTTGTGAAGAAGAAGGACGACACTTTGAGGATGTGTATTGATTACAAGCAGTTGAACAAGGTTACAATTATGAACAAATACCCTTTGCCTCGTATTGATGATTTATTTGACCAACTTCAGGGAGCGAGGGTGTTCTCCAAGATTGATCTCCATTCAGGGTATCACCAGTTGAAGATCAGGGACTCGGATATTCTTAAGACAGCTTTCAAGACCCGATATGGTCATTATGAGTTCCTTGTGATGTCTTTCGAGCTGACCAATGCCCCAGCAGCATTCACGCATTTGATGAACAACATGTTCCGACCTTATCTCGACTCTTTCGTTATTGTTTTCATTGATGATATTCTGGTATACTCACGTAGTCGGTAGGAGCACGCGGAGAATTTGAGAGTTGTGTTGCAGAGATTGAGGGAGGAGAAGCTTTATGCAAAGTTCTCCAAATGTGAGTTTTGGCTCAGTTCAGTGGCTTTCTTGGGGCACGTGGTGTCATTGAGGGTATTCAGGTTGATCTGAAGAAGATAGAGGCGGTTTAGAGTTGGCCCAGGCCGTCCTCAGCCACAGAGATTCGCAACTTTCTTGGTTTGGCGGGTTATTACCGTCGGTTCGTTCAGGGATTTTCATCTATTGCATCACCCTTGACCAAATTGACTCAGAAGGGTGCTCCATTCCAGTGGTCAGATGAGTGTGAGGCGAGCTTTTAGAAGCTCAAGACTGCCTTGACCACAGCTCTAGTGTTAGTATTGCCATCAGCTTCATGTTCATATACAGTGTATTGTGATGCTTCGAGAGTGGGTATTGGATGTGTATTGATGCAGGAGGGTAGAGTTATTGCTTATGCTTCTCGTCAGTTGAAGCCCCATGAGAAGAACTACCCTATTCATGATCTAGAGTTGGCTACCATTGTTCACGCGTTGAAGATTTGGAGGCATTATTTGTATGGTGTGTCTTGTGAGGTATTTACTGATCGTCGTAGCCTCCAGCACTTGTTCAAGCAGAAGGATCTCAATTTGAGGCAACGGAGATGGTTGGAGCTGCTAAAGGACTATGATATTACTATCCTGTACCATCCGGGGAAGGCCAATGTAGTGGCCGATGCTTTGAGTAGGAAGGCGGTGAGTATGGGTGGTTTGGCATTTATTCATGTTGGGGAGAGACCTCTTGCAGTTGAGGTTCAGGCCTTGGCCAATCGGTTTGTGAGGTTGGATATTTCGGAGCCCAGTCGGGTCTTAGCCTGTGTGGTTTCTCGGTCTTCCTTGTTTGATCGCATCAGAGAGCGCCGATGATCCTCACTTGCTTGTCCTTAAGGACAGAGTTCAACACGATGATGCCAGAGATGTGACTATTGGTGATGATGGGGTGTTGAGGATGCAGGGCCGGATATGTGTGCCCAATATAGATGGGCTTCGGGAGTTGATTCTGGAGGAGGCCCATAGCTCGCGATATTCTATTCATCTGGGTGCCGCAAAGATGTATCAGGATCTGAGACATCACTATTGGTGGAGGAGAATGAAGAAGGACATTGTGGGATTTGTAGCTCGGTGTCTCAATTGTCAGCAGGTGAAATATGAGCATCAGAGATCGGGTGGCTTGCTTCAGCAGATGGATATTCAAGAGTGGAAGTGGGAGCGGATCACCATGGACTTTATAGTTGGGCTCCCATGGACTTTGAAGAAGTTCGATTCTATTTGGGTGATTGTGAATCGGCTGACCAAGTCAGCGCACTTCATTCCTGTTTGTACTACCTATTCTTCAGAGCGGTTGGCAGAGATCTATATCCGAGAGATTGTTCGCTTGTATGGTGTCCCAGTTTCCATAATTTCAGATAGAAGCACTCAGTTCACTTCGCAGTTTTGGAGGGCTGTGCAGAAAGAGTTGGGTACTCAGGTCGAGTTGAGCATAACTTTTCACCCTTAGATGGACGGGCAGTCCGAGCGCACTATTCAGATATTGGAGGACATGTTGCGCGCTTGTGTCATTGATTTCGGTGGTTCATGTTTTGGACTTCAGCACGATTCAGTTAGTCAGTGATTTGACTTCTGATGTGGAGCTAGTGGCTATTTTGGAGCGTCAGGTTCGAAAGTTGAGATCAAAGGATATAGCTTCAGTGAAAGTGCAGTGGAGAGGTCGGCCCGTGGAGGAGGCTACCTGGGAGACCGAGCGGGAGATGCAGAGCAGATATTCTCAACTATTTGAGGCTTCAGGTATGTTTCTTGACCCGTTCGACGAACGTTTGTTTAAAAAGGGGAGGATGTAATGACCCGGCCGGTCGTTTCATGAGTTACCGCTCCGTCTTCCCCATTTCTGCTTCTTTATGTCTTTTTCAACTGTATTATGTGGTATCGGATAGGTTGGTTCGGGTTCGGAATGGTTTGGTAGAGTAATGAGACACTTAGTCTCTTAAGTTGGCCTTTTAGTTGGAAAAGTCAACCAGAAGTTGACTTGTGAGCAAACGATCTCGGAATTTGGTTTTTATGATTCAGATAGCTTCGGGAGGTGATTTGGGACTTAGGAGCGTGATCGGAATGTGTTTTGGAGGTCCGGGGTAGATTTAGGCTTGAATTGGCGAAATTGGAATTTTGGCGTTTTCCGGTTGGAAGCGGAGATTTTGAAATAGGGGTCGGAATGGAATTCCTGAAATTGGAGTAGGTCTATTGTGTCATTTGGGACGTGTGTGCAAAATTTCAGGTCATTCGGACGAGGTCTGATAGACTTTTTGATCAAAACGGAATTTGGAAGTTTTGGAAACCTTAGGCTCGAATCCGAGGGTGTTTTGATGATTCGATGTTGTTTTAAATGTTCCGAGGGTTGGTACAAGTTTGAATAGTGTTATGTGACTTGTTGGCGTGTTTGGTTGAGGCCCCGAGGGCCTCGGGGTGGATTTGGATGGTTGACGGAGAGTTTGGATTTTGGAGAGTGCTGCAGATTTTATGCTTCTGTTGTTTCCGCACCTGCGGATTGGGAACCGCAGGTGCGACGCCGCAGGTGCGGGGAGGAGGTCGCAAAAGCGGATTTGGGTCAGTTGGAATTTGGCCGCAGATGCGGTGCATTGGGCGCATCTGCGGGACCGCAGGTGCGATTCCTGGACGCAGATGCGGCCCTGGGTGATTTAATGAAAAACCGCAGATGCGGTGGTCTTTACCGCAAGTGTGGTCCGCAGGAGCGAGATTTGGGCCGCAGGTGCGAAATCGCTGGGCCAGAACCTATATGAGTTTTCCTTCGCGATTTTTAGCTTTATTCCACCATTTTTGAGTCGGTTTTGGAGCTTTTTGGAGATTTTGAAGAGCGAATTCAAGGGAACTTCATTGAGGTAAGATTGTTGAACCTTAAACTCGATCCTATGGCATTTTCTTACTGATTAGACTTGGAATTTATGGAAATTGAGGGTTAAAAATTGAAGAACTAGGGCTTGAAATTGGAGACATTTGATTAGGGATTTGAGGGGTCGTTTGTGGTCGGATTTCGGTATATTTGATATGTACGAACTCGTGAGAATTTAAGGATTCTATTGATGTGACCTTTAATGGATTTCGAGACGTGGGCTCGGGGGTCGGGTTTGGCCAATTTCGGGATTTTTGAGTAAATTCGGTTATTTTGCGTGGGCTTTAGTCCTTTAGCCTATTTTGATGTTATGATTCTGATTTTGGATAGATTCGACGCATGTTGAGGCCGATTCGAGAGGTGAGGGCATCGCGGGCTAATGTTTGGATCGGATTGAGGTAAGTAATTATTGTAAATGTTGTCCTGAGGGCATGAAATCCCGAATTTCACATTGTTGTGCTATTGTGAGGTGACGCACATGCTAGATGACAAGCGTGGGGTCGTGCATCGTTGGGGATTGTGACTTGGTCCGTCTGGTACGACTGTTAAGTCGCGTATTTGATTGAACATTGTTTAATATTATTGTGTTTTGGAAAATATTACTATGTTTGGGGCTAAATGACGTGTTTGAGCCTCGTGCCGATTGTTTGGACCCTTAGGGGCTTTTTACTACTGTTTCCTCACTGTTTTGGTAACATTTATACTTAGTCATGCTATACTTTCACTGATTTCATAACTCGGGTTTTAGTTACTCCTTTTGTTTGTCACGCCCCAAACCTAGGGAGGCGTGACTGGCACCCGGTGCCGCACTGGCCCGAGCGAACCACTTTGTAATTTTTTTTTCTTTGTAACTATCATGGGCCAACATGGCCACAACTTGTAATGTATAACTATAGGTGGGCAACACTGTATCACTGAACCATTTTTCTTAAAACATGAATACATATGAGCCGTCAAGGCGTCTGACATACTGTACAAATGAACCTCTGTCTACAAAGCCTCTAAGATTATTTGACATCAAATGGGACAGGGTACCGGTCTACCCATAAGTCTGTAGCATAACTCTGACACGATGACTCATAGACTCGGCTACACCCCGAATGAGGTGGAGTCTTATCGATGCTTCGCTGAAGGCCAATCTCGTCTACTATGAGGGCTCGTCAAACTGATTATCTATACCTGCAGGCATGTATGCAGCGTCCCCAACAAAAGGACGTCAGTACGAATCATGTACTGAGTATGTAAGGCAGAAGTGAAACATAACAATAAGTCAACATTAATTAAAGACATATAAGAATCAACCAGAATCTCTGAAGTGCCACCTTATCTGCATACTTATCATACTTACATATAGAATGTTTCTCTTTGAGACTATTTCTATTATATATATCGTATGATGCATGACTGCCCAACTGATCAGTGGTAACTGTCCGATCGGCCGTCGCATGGTGATAAATGTATGACTGCCCGACCGGTCGTAGCTCGATGGTAAATAGTGATAAATAACTGCCCAACCGGTGGTAACTGCCCGACCGGCCGTAGCCCGGCGGTAAATGCATGACTGCCCGACCGGCCGTAGCACGGTGGTAAATGAATATGCATGAAGATGCATGTATTACTATATTATAAACATTAACATCTTTATCAAATACGTCAATAGGGAACTAGATACATACTTAGACATGCTTGAATATCACTTTACGGGAATGAATAACATAGACATCCTTAATTGCTAAGAGTAGAACCACTTATGGAATATCATTACATTTACGTGTCGTTACTTGGATCATGCCAAAAGAAAGAAGAACTAGCCTTAACATACCTGAGCCGCATGAACCAGTGAGATAGAAGGTGGTGTTGTCGACTAGGGAATTATCAGAAGGTCACGTAACTCATCTTTTGGCAATGAGAAATTGAAAAACGAAACAACATATCTTCATCGAAGAACAAACTGTCTCAAAAGTATGAGAACGACTGAAGAGAGGATCGGCTAATTAGCTCTCTCCATATTTCATTGGTATAGTCTTAAATCATGCATCACCACATTCACTTGATTGTTAATATTATTCAGTACGTAATAACTTTGGGAAATAAAACTCAAGTTGAGGAAACACACAACTCTCTGTTTCAAGATGTGTATTGGTGAAGCTTCTTAAGGCCAGCCAGTTGAAGGCAAAGTAGACCAAGGAACCAAGATTTTTCAAGCTCCAAAATTTCGAAGTTAGTCTTTCCTCATATTGATTTAGCTGGAGTGGAGAGAGATCATTTGAAGCTGGTCTAATTCAAAGCATGTTTTTGAGGAATATAGGAGATTGAACAAATTAAAAAGCTAGTTTCAATTAGGAATCCATGGGGTGAGCGTCCAGTTTGTGATTATCAAGAAGTGAAATAAAGCCACCTTATCAAAGTGATTCAATAGTCACTTTGATGTATCACATATCACTGCCACGTGATGTTCTTATCCCAAGCATTTTACATAATTACCAATTTACCCACATAATTAAGAATTATCTCAAATTACTTAAAATACTACTATTAAAATATTATAATATTAATAAATCATGATACCATATAAAATTAATAGATACACTATTATTTCATTAAAACATCCATGTAAAAATAAATATATTTTCTCAACTTCTAATTTTCCTAATCTCATATAAAGAGTACAAATTTTCGTATGCTTAATTTTTATAATGGTAAAAAGATAAACTTCTTTCCTTGTGAGAAAATAATTTCTATCTTTATAATAAAGAAAATCTCATAAACTTTCTCATATTATGTGTATAATTTAAAACATATTCGAAAGAAAATAATTTCTATCTTTATAATAAAGAAAATCTCATAAACTTTCTCATATTATGTGTATAATTTAAAACATATTCGAAAGTAATAATATTAATAACTATATAAATTATATTTTCTTTTAATAAAACCTTTTACACAAAATGTTCCACTCAAAATACCATATCAAAATTATATAACGGTATCAAGGTTGTTAAACTTACGGGGTCTTACAATAACATAGTCGCAAATCCTCTATAACCTCATGAATTGTCTTAGTCCCTTCAAGCTCATATGGATTACTACAACTCATCCTAATATTAAAGTACGGGATGTAACATTGTTGTTATAAATGATATTTTGAGCCGAGTACCTGTTTTACTGTTTGCCCGAGTGGCTTGAGTGAGTTCTGACTGAGTGAGGCCGAGGGCCTGTGTTGTGATGTTATGGGATCGGGCTGCGCGCCGTAGCATGTTACACTGATTTGTGATATATGAGAGGCCGAGGGCCTGATTTGTTATGCCACGAGGTGGCTTGTGATAGCGCTTGGGCTGTAGGAGCCCCTCCGGAGTCTGTACACTCCCCGTGTTTTCTTACTGCTCAGCTGCTTTACTTTTATTACTTACTGAGTTGGCGTACTCACATTACTCCCTGCACCTTGTGTGCAGATCTAGGTGCCTCGGGTCGCGATAGTGAGTGCTGATTTGCTTTCCAGTGGATCTTTGGAGTTGACTAGGTAGCTGCTTGGCGTTCGCAGCCCAGTGCTTCTCCTTCCTATCTTATTTAGCCTTGTATTAGCATTTCTTTCAGACTATGTTGTCTTTCCTTATTCCTAGACAAGATGTAGTTGCTCATGACTGGTGACACCCCGATGTCGGGCTGTGTTATGTTTCCGCATTGTCTATGTTGACTTATATTATGAAATTTTTAGCTAATTAATGACTTTAAATAACTTGTTATGAATTTCTAGTTGGTTTGGGGTTTGTGTCGGCTGGCCTAGTTTTTCGATAGGCGTCATCACGACCGGGTCCGTTTTAGGATCGTGACGGAATGATTACAAATTTACATAATCTTCAAGAAACAGTTACGATTACCAATTATAACCTTCCATTAATGTCATTAATGCTCATAATGACCTGGTCGTAAAGGGAAAAAGATGTTGTACTTAGAGATGTCTATATAAGGAAGAGAAATGTCATTTGTATGGAGACGTTCTGATTATTACTGGAATACAATTATTTACTTTTGCTTTATATTGATTACTTTGCTATTTCATACTCTAATTTTCCTTTCTCGTTGCAAGAATACTCTTTTTCTTGATTATCAGTAACCCGAGTGCTTCTAATAATAGTCTTTGACCGAAATTCCTATTTTCTAGTTAAACAAATTGGTTCCGTTGCCGGGAATCTGATAATCTTTTCACTTTCCAAATCCATTCTTCTGCCAAAAAATTATGTCAAACGTCAACGACAACAACCAACAAAACCTACAAAACCAATAAAATCAGCAACAGTTGAATCAGCAAAATCAACAAGGAGATGGATTTCCAATCCCCTCACCACGAAACTCTCCTCGACAATCTCGAGAAGGAACACCTGATAGATCTGAATCGCATATGAATGACCAACATGGGGACGATCAAGATATCAATGCAGCATTAAAACAGTTAATTGCAGAACAAGTCAGCAATGCTTTGGAAGCTTTTGTTAGTAGGTTGCCAATGGTACCACCAACTCCGCCTCCAAACAACACCGCGACCATAGAGAATCCACGCTCAGGACTTGCTAATTCAGGCAGCGGAGGAACTCCCAGCGAATCTCGCGATGGAGGGTCAGGTATCCCAATTAATTCTGATTTACAAAGTTTAGTACTAACTTTGCAGAAACAGCTCAAGGAGCAGAACGATCGCATAGAACAAATACCTGGTGTGTCACCTATAATCAAAGGAGTGGACCAAGTGCCGCTCCTTTTCCTATTCCGAAGAAGTTTAAAATGCCCGAGATCCCAAAGTGCGATCGGACAACCGATCCCCGAGATCATGTGACTACATTTACAACTAGCGTAAAAGGCAACGATTTGACCAAGCAAGAGACTGAATCAGTACTGGTCAAAAAATTCGGTGAAACGCTCACAAAGGGAACATTAACATGGTATTCTCTGTTACCTGACAACTCTATTGATTCTTTTGTTGAGCTTGTAGATTCGTTTATAAAAGCACACTCGGGAGCTCAGAAAGTTGAGAGGAGGGTGGAAGACATCTTCAAAATAAAACAAGGAGAAACGGAGTTACTCAGGGAATTCGTAGATAGGTTCCAACGTGAAAGGATGATGCTACCACGCGTACCTGACAATCGGGCGGATATGGCATTTGCAAGCAGTTTAAATGAAAAAAGCTAAGAAGCCACGAGGAGACTCAAAGAAAGCTTACGAGAATTCCCTGCAACAACTTGGAATGATGTTTACAATAGATACAACACGAAGCTGCGGATAGAAGAAGACACTATCACTCAGTCTTGGAGAGATGAAAGAGTAAGTTTAAGGCGGCCCGAAACTGAAAAAAGGTCTGGTAAAAACAGGTACGAATCTTATATGGGACCAGCTGGAAGGGATTTACGTTCAAAACAAGAAAACCCAAGGTGTGATTCCAGATCAAGGAATAGAGATTCGGGTTCGTCGTCTAGGTTCGGAAAGGAGCGAGATACGCGAGATACGAGAGACAACGACAGAAGCTCAAAAGAAAATATTGGTGGTTACAGCTTCAATGTTAGCATATCTGAATTGGTAGCTGTTTAAAGAAGCATGGGAGATAAAGTGTGGTGGCCAAAAGAAATGAGATCAAACCCGAACAAGAGAAACCCCGATTTCTGGTGCGAGTTTCATAATGATTAGGGTCACAAAACAGCATATTGCAGACTGCTACAAGGTGAAGTAGATCATTTATTAAAACAAGGTTACTTAACCGAATTTTTTTAGTGAGAAGGGTAAGCAAGCATATATGAAGAATAGGCAGGAGCCACCAAAACCTCCATCACCAAAAAGAACAGTTAATGTCATAATTGGAGGGGATGAGGTCAACGGTGTAATATATACGACAACAAAGAAGGTGTCAAAAATCACGGTTACCCACGGGAAGCGAGTTCGCCAAGTTTTGGAAGAAGACATTATAACATTTGATGATGCAGACGCAGATGGCGTGTTGACCCACCAAATGATGCACTGGCAATATCTTTACTTGTACATGATACTAATGTAAAATGAGTTTTGATTGATCCAGGTAGCTCTGTAAATATCATTTTTCTAAGAGTGGTAAACAAGATGCAAGCCGATGATAAATTGGTACCCAAAGCACATACCTTGTCTGGTTTTGACAATTCGAGCATTGTTACAAAAGGGGAGATAATACTCACCACATTCGCAGAAGGAGTAGTCAAAGATACTAAATTTCAAGTAATAGATATGGACATGGCGTACAATATGATCTTGCAGACCTTGGATTCACGAGATGGATGATGTTCCATCTACCTTACATCAAGTAATCAAGTTCCCTTCGCAATAGGGAATAAGACAAGTCCGTGGTGATCAACAGGCTTCCCGAAGCATTAACTCGGTGGCAGATTCAAGTGTAAAAAATGACGTTGCATGTGAAAAATAGAAATCATAGAATTCAGTTGAGGGTTTAGCAACACAAGCCTCAACTGTAGATGGACAAACGGATGTAGACTCGAGGCATGATACTATTCAAAAACTAGAAGAGAATGAAAACATTACAACAACAAAAGAGGAACTAGAAGCGGTGGTGTTGTTTATGCATTGGCTAGACAGAAAAGTCTACATCGGAACCAACCTCAGCCCAGAGATGAAAAGTAAGTTAATTGAGTTTTTAAAAGCTAACGCAGATTGCTTTGCTTGGTCCATTCAGATATGAGAGGTATACCACCGGAGGTGATGACCCATAAGCTGAATGAAAATCCGACCTATCCGCCTGTCAAACAGAAGAAAAGGAAGCAAGGATCCTTCAAAAACCAGGTGATTCAGGATGAAGTATAAAAACTATTAAAAATAGGGTCTATCCGTGAGGTAAAATATCCTAATTGGCTAGCTAGTACTGTAGTGGTGCCCAAGAAGAATTTTAAGTGACGAGTTTGTGTAGACTACACTGATTTGAATAAAGCTTGCCCTAAAGATTCTTTTCCATTACCGCACATAGATCAACTAATTGATGCTACTGCAGGACATGAACAATTAAGTTTTTTAGACGCCTATTCAGGTAATAATCAAATAAAAATGGATCCTTCAGATGAGAAAAAACCTCCTTTATTACAGACATGGGGACTTACTGTTATAAAGTAATGCCTTTCGGCCTAGAGAATGCTGGAGCCATGTACCAGAGGTTAGTAACTAAGATATTTCAAGAACATCTGGGAAAGACCATGGAGGTTTATATCAATGATATGCTAGTCAAATCACAACAGGCGTAGGATCATATTCAATATCTGTCAGATACGTTTCAGATTCTCCGCAAATTCAATATGAAGTTAAATCCCGAGAAATGTGCATTTGGTGCGTCGTCAGGTAAGTTCTTAGGTTTCCTTGTTTCTAACCATGGAATTGAAGTAAATCTAGCACAGATTAAAGCAATTGAAGAAATACCGGATATACTTACGAGCAAAAAAGAAGTGCAGAGGTTAAGCAGCATTGCGGAGATTTATTTCTAAATATTCGAAGAAAAGTTTTAAGTTCTTTTCAGTGTTGAAAAAGCAAAATCAATTTGAATGGATGAAGAATGTCAACAAGCGCTCAAAAATTTAAAAGCATACTTGTCAAATTCACCGTTGTTGGCTAAACCAAAGGACGGAGAAAGGCTACTCATCTACCTTGTTGTTTTAGAAGTGGCGGTAAGTGCCGTATAGTTCGGGAGGACAAAGGTAAAAAATCTCTGATTTATTACGTTAGCAAGTCTTTATTGGATGCCGAAACTCGATATCCACATTTATAAAAACTTTCCTTAGCATTAATTATGGAATCTGGAAAACTAAGGCCTTATTTTCAGTGTCACCCTATTTCTGTAGTGACTGCCTACCCCTTACGTAATATATTGCATAAGCAAGAGTTATCAGGTAGGTTAGCCAAATGGTCCATTGAAGTAACTGAGTATGACATCACATACCAACCTAGAACTGCAATAAAATCACAAGTTTTAGTAGATTTTGTGGCAGACTTTAGCCCAGGATGTAGCAGAAGTAGAAAAAGAACTGCAGGTATTTAACGGGTCTAATGCAGGTACTTGGACCCTATTTACCGATGGATCTTCAAATATAAAATAAGCGGTTTAGGCATTATCCTAATCCCACCCGCGGGAGAGACTATACGGCAAGCCATAAAATGCCATCCTATTACTAATAATGAAGCAGAATATGAAGTTGTGATTACAGGTTTAGAATTGGAACGAGAGCTCTGAATAGAGCAGGTCATAATCAAAAGCGACTCGCAGCTCGTAGTTAATCAAATGCAGGGTACTTATATAGCTACAGAGGCGATGATGCAACAATATTTGGAAAAGGTACGATATTTGATTAGATAGTTCCAAACTTGGAAAATCGTGCAGATACCGAGAGACGAAAACATCGAAGCAGACGCGTTGGCTACTCTCGCATCCGCTGCAGAAATGACAAATGAGAAAATGCATATGCAATACATTTGTTTCATTCAGCACTCGACCAAGATAAAAATGAGGTAAATTTCAATAATTTAACCTGGGATTGGAGAAACGAGATCGATAATTTTTCGCAGTACGGGATATTACCAGAAGATAATAAAATGGCTCAGGCACTCCGTCAAAAGGCTGCCCGTTATTGTTTGGATCGAGGCAATTTATATCAAAAAATGTTCGGTGGTCCTTTAGCAAGGTGTCTCGGACCCTCTCCAACGGAGTATGTGATGAGAGAAGTACATGAAGGACATTGTGGAAATCACGCAGGTGGAAAATCCCTGGTAAAAACTCTAATTAGGGCAAGGTATTACTGGGCGAAAATGGACGAAGAAGCCGAAAATTTTGTGGCCAAATGTGACAAGTTCCAAAGATATGGTAACAACATGCATCGACCAGCAGAGTTACTACATCCGGTTATTGCACCATGGCCTTTTATAAAGTGGGGGATGGATATCGTGGGTCCATTACCACAAGCCAAAGGAAAGGTACGATTTTTATTAGTCCTCACTGATTATTTTACTAAGTGGGTAGAAGCAGGTGCCTTCAAACAGGTACGAGAAAAAGAGGTCAGAGACTTCATTTGGCAAAATATCATATGTCGGTTTGGGGTTCCAAAAGAAATCGTGTATGATAACGGCCCGCAGTTCGTAGGTGCGCAAATCACAGAATTCTTTCACAGTTGGCAAATTCAAAGGATTACTTCAACACCTTATCATCCTTTGGACAATGGACAAGCTGAATCAACAAATAAAGTTATTATTAATAACTTGAAGAAAAGACTAGAGGACTCAAAAGGTAAGTGGCCAAAAGTGCTACCTGAAGTCGTGTGGGCTTACCGGACAACAACAAAAACAAGTACAGGAGAGACACCATTTTCACTTGTGTACGGTGCTGAAGCCTTAATTCCAGTTGAAATAGGAGATCCAAGTACGAGATACACCCAAGCAACCGAAGACTCAAATAAGGAGGAGATGCGAGTAAATCTCGATTTGCTTGAAGAAAGGAGAGAAACAACTTTAAAAAGGGTGGCTGCGCAGAAACAAATTATTGAGCGATATTACAATCAGAAAGCTCATCTTAGGTACTTCAAGATTGGGAACTACGTACTCAAGAAAGTTTTTCAATCCACAAGAGCAGCCAATGCAGGGAAGTTGAGTTCAAATTGGGAAGGACCTTACAAGGTTCGAGGTATCGCTGGAAAAGGTGCATATGAGTTGGAAACCATGGATGGCAAGGTTCTACCCTCGAGTTGGAATGTTGTTCATCTGAAGAAGTATTATTTTTAAGGAAAGGAAATACCCACGGTCAGGTACCCCTTAATTACGATTTTTATTTTTGTATAGTTAAAATTATACTAACAATTTTAGAGGATAGACAAAAAGCTATCCCACACCAAACATTTGGGGGACTATATATATATATATATATATATAAAGAAGGCAAAGAAGATTGGAACAATCAGAATTCAAGTCAAGCCTAAAAGTCTATCCATCAAATCGAAAGTTTAGAGCAAAGTCACGAGCCAAAAATGCAAGCCTGATTCAAAAACCTATGATGAATACACTCGTGGATACAAATTCCAAAAATTTACGAATGTAAAGATTAAAGGCAATATTTGTCATGGGTTGTCAAGATATACCCTCGATTTTTCTTCTTTTTTTGTACAAATCTGTTGTAAAGAAAACAGTTATAAAAAAGTTATAGATGATACTTAAATACATGTAAAACATTAATTAGTTTGAAAGTTCAAATGAGGCAAAACTTTCTTCAAAGTTATTCAAAGAAACATGTGTATTACTATTTCTTCTTTCGTATGTTTACACCATTATGAAGTTGAGATGTCTTCTTCATTAAGTGTCATATATAAAAGGGCCCTCTTTTATAATTCGTGCATGTTCAAAAAGTCATGAAATTAACAAAGCATTTTTAAATGCAAAAGTTAAAATAGCAAAGGATAAAACAAAAACCTAAACATTAAAGTTAAGTGGAATATGAAGCCCCAAACTTATAAAGAATAAGGCAAGGGCAAACCACTAAAAGAGTAAAACAGAAACTCGAAATAAAGATGTCATAAAAGTTGGACAAAATACTTTATAATAACTTGGTTAAAACTAAGTATGAACTTAGTTTCAACTTAATTGTCTTTACAAAAAAATCCGAAACAAACTAGGGGTAAGATCTTCCAAAACATCACCCCAAATGGGACCGGGGATAAAACTTCCAAATGTTCCACCATTAAAAAAAACAAACAACAAAACTACACTTCACATTTTCTTAAACATTCACTAAGGGCAGAATCTGAACCAGGAGGGTGAAGAACGGCATCATCAGAAGCAGGAAGAGTAACTTGAGCGGAAGAAGATTGAATAATAGCCTCACTAGGAGTAACTTCATCACCCTCGGGAATGTCAGTCACGGGTGAAGAAAAGTTTTGACTTTGTTGGGTTTTCTCAATGGTCTCCTTGATCTTTGCAATCTCAGCAGCTAAGTCAAAGCCTTCCTGGCTTGCTTCCATTAAAGTATCATGGCGTGCTTTCAAAAAAGCCCAACTTACTTCAATGCACTCTTGTCATCATGGGCTTCATAGTCTCTTTCCCAATGCTCAATCTCATTCCTATGTTCTTCCTTCTCAGTTTAGGCATCATTATAAGAAGTCTGCAGGGGGCAAGAGAATTCTCCAAAAATCGAACTCTATCAGAAGACATTCAGAGATCTTCTTGAGCTTGGTTGAGCGTTTGAACAAGTTCAAACAAGTTCACCATCATAAACTTCTTTCTGATTCAATAGGTCTTTCAGACCTTTGATCTCTTCAGTAGCTCTAGAAAGTTGTTCAGCAAATGAAGACACAAGAAGGTTCTTGTCTTTGCAGCCTAATTAGAAGAGGCTCTCTCAACCGCTAGTTCTGCTGCCAAAACCTTTACTTGGTGCTCCAAGGTACACTTGTTTTCCTCTAAAACCTCCATTTCAAGTTGAAGACCCTCGTACTGCTCTTTCCAATTATCTGCCTCAGTATGATAGTCATGCGTTAGGTGCTCAGTATGGATGATCCTTTTCATCATCTCCGCACCGATAAGATTGATCTACATAATGAGAAAAAGAAATGTGATACTGATAAAAGAAAAATCACATAAGATGAAAAGGCGAGGTTTATACCTTCAAGGAAGAATGCACAATATCATTCATCCAAGTTAGAGAGCTATGGCTTTCCAATTTAGACTTCTCCACTAAGCCTATCAGTGGTTTCAACCACACCTCAGCCTGGCCTGATTTCTTCAAAAGGTTACCATCCGAGGGAATATCAATGGTAACTTGTTTCATTGCCCTACTTCCATTAGAAGAACTAATTTCAGCGCGAGAGGTTATGGCAGTAGGAGCGGTCGAAGAAGTCAAAATAGCCACGGGCGGAGCAATAGCGGTAACAGTAGAAACATGCAATTGAGTTTCCATTAGAGCAGACACAGGAAAAGAGGCAAGAGGCGCCTCCTGAGAAATCAAGCCAAAGTTTTCATCATCAAATCCACGAGAAAAGAGGTGTTTAGTATAGTCATGGGGTGTTGCAGGCGTCTCTTCATCAGAACTCACTAAAGTAGCACTTTCAGGCTCAAAACAGAGATAGGACGAGGAGGAGGAGTAGCTTTTGTCGTCAGAAATGGCCTGTCTTCTGGTTCGTGGCTTACGAACCAATGAGCCTTCATCCCTCTCCTCTTCATCTTCGGAATCCTATGGCCTATCAGCTTTTCTTTTTGATGAGGAACTCAAAGTTATTTCCCGAGCTTTTGCTAAAGAAAGCCTTGAGGCAGCAATTGATTCAGGACTCACACCTCGAATGGGAAACCCTAATAAAGAAAAAGGTTTACAAGTTCTAAGATAAGAAAGAAAATAAAGAAGAAAGTAAAAGAGAGAGTTACCGTGAGTTTGAACTTTCCATCCAAATCTATTTGAAAGGTACTTCCAAGACCTTTCTTCCATAGGAGCAATTGTTAACAATTTTTCTACCCAACCACGGAAACCAGAAATCTCCTCAACGGTTCCCATGGTTGCTGAAAGAGAAAAGTAAAACAGTTACGAGAAGTACAAGCTCTTCACAAAAAAGAGGAGAAATAAAGAATGAAAGAAAAACTTACGTGCAAAGTTCCACTTCTCAGGAAAGGGCATGTTCTCTTCACCTACTAACCCATTCGTGGGGGCGGCAATGAATCGGGCGTACCAGGCACGATCTTTATCATCCCCTGGGCTAACCAAAACTCTTTTACTTCTCGCCACGAGAGTAAAAATCCCATGACAGAATAACTTGGGAGAGTAGAGATGGATTAGATGGTAAAAAGTGAAGGGTAACTGAGCCAGATTTGCTAAATACCTAAGGCATGCAACAGCCCTCCATACAATAGGGCCAATCTGTCCTAAAGACACATTAAAGAAATGACAAAATTCAACGATGACTGGGTCAATAGGAGGCCTAAAACCTAATGTGAAGGGATATGTATACACAAAAGAAAAACCAGCTTTAAAGGAAGTGATCCTTTGGTTTTCATTGGGGACCAGAATTGGGAAATCAAATTTCCAATGACAGTCTTTACGTACAACAGAAATCAAACCCTCAGTAATCCGGGAGGGGTAAACATCTGCACGATCATGAGAAGTCATAGAAGTGACTTGATTCCTAATCGATTCTCTATCAGAATAGAAGGAAAGTTCAGTAGAGATGATCTCATCAACTGAAGGTTCACGAATTGGTTCATTAGAATCTCTATTTTTAGCAGAAGATCTATGTGAAAAAGAAGCCCTAGTTCTAGAAGATGATGGGGGAGTAGGACTAGGTAGAGAAGAAGTACCCCGTATAGAAACTGACCCTAAACTACGTAACCTACCACCTCTCCTGCTTCTGGTAGGAGCAAGTGGGAGTTCGTCTACAATGAGAACTTTTTGAGGATCAGGGTTTGTTGAAGACATAGTTGTATGGAGAAGTAGAACGTATTGAAGAACGAGAACAAGATGTGAATAAAAGACAATGAAGAAAATCTTTTCGTGAAAGTAAAGGCGAAGGATGTATTTATATAATAGGTGTTTATCGGGCGGGCTGGGACGGGCTGAACGGGAAAAACCCCAGCCCGTTCGGTTAGCGGCTGGGAAAACGGGCTGATAGCGGGTTGGGAAATTTCTGGTTTTTTTGGGCCCGTACGGGTTCGGGCTAAGCGGGTTCGGGCGGGCCGGTCTATAGTTTGTTTTAAAATTAAATTTTATTTTTCTTATTCAAGTTGTTGATAGTTAAGTATTTGCAAACTTTTAAGGGTTAGTATTAAACATTGAAGTTTAAAGTTTAAAGTTTTAAATTTGAAATTTGTATTTTAAAATTATAAAATTTAAAATTTGAAATTAGAAAGTAAGTGGCTACAAAAAATTATTTAATAAGACCAATAGGCAATATGTAAGGAACAAACTCCGAACTCCGAAGGCTTTCATTTTATATTCTTCATACTTCAAAATTCAAATTAATTTGCAAGTTCTTTTTTGATCTTTTTATTTTTGAACATGCAAATTAAAAGTTTACAACAACTATAAAAATAAGAAATAGTACATCACTTATTTTGCATCATTTTACTAAGTTCTTCCATGTCAACATGATGTTCTAGGTTTCCGGCATTGGTTGAATCGGAACCATAAATCATTATATCTCCAATTTCTTGGTCCTCCTCTTCGTCTACCTCGGCACGCCCTTGATTTCACCATTCTGATCTTATCCAATCTCTGAAGCACACTAGAATTTCCAAAGCGTTGCTTCCCAATGACTGATGGGTATCTCCTAGCTGCTGCCTTGCTTGGCTAAATGCGCTCTCTGATGCGACTGTTGAAATTGGCACATTTAGCACGTCTCGAGCCATGGCCGAAAGAACAGGAAATTGATTTGAGTTGTTCTTCCACCAACCCAGCGGTAGAAAATCCTTTGTGAGGGGCTCTGGTGACTTTTGCAAGTATAATTATAGTTCATCAATATTCCTGCTACTGGTTTGTTGATGCTCTCCTAGTGTAGACCAAATCAGATAATCTTGAACACAATCATCATCATCCATAGTTGTTCTAGATGTTGAAGGATTAGTTGAAGGAATATTTGCATCTACAACCGAAGTAGCATCAACAATGTTAGCATAATAATTATATAAAGTTTGTAAATGTGTGTGTAGCTCAGAAATACAAGTGTCAATATCAGGAGTTTCAGTTTGTCCAATATCCATATAAGTATATAAAGCTCTAATTAATTGGCGACACTTTATCATTTTGACAGTAGGGTTTAAAATAGCACCAACTAGGTAAATACACGCAAGTGCACGTGATCATCAAGTAATAAAGTAGTGAGTAGAGTATCGTTCCCACGAAGACTTGTGATTAACTATTGATTGATTCAAGCTCAATTAACTTATCGATCCAAGAGATTTTTCCCAAAATATAGTCTTCACTAATTTACTACCTAAAAATATCAATTAATGAAATAACTAGAATAATCAACCAAACAAATAGCAATTTCGAATAACAATCAGTAGGAGAGAATATTCCAGGGTCACGGGCTAGATAACAATCGTGTTGCGTTCTTGGCTTAAAATAACTAATTGATTTATCTGGATTGTTGATTGACAGGGTTGATATTACTCATAAGAATTTGTCGAGTCCTTACTCGCCTATTCAAGTTAACTTAATGCCTATATGTCTATGGAATTAAGATTAACAAGAATGCATTTATAATTCCTATATTTCAACCAAGCAAGGCAATTAGGTATATGTCTATCCTAATTGCGAATTCGTTCCCCGATGCCCAGGTTCAAGAACTTGCTCTATTTAATTCTATATGCAATCTAGAGTTCCCACTTTCGAGTTCAACTATAGATTCGTAGATAGTATTTCACTGTTAGCTACTCAGCAAAATAATTAAAAATAGAATTAAATAAACAACTCAATATGATAAAATCAACTTCATCAAATTAAACTTCAAACAACATCATTCATGTTTCACCCATGACCCTAGAACAGTAGGGTTCTCAGCCACTAGAAAAATAATATTTTCAAGCATAAAATCAATGAGTACTAGAAAAGGGATGGAAGAATTGCTCCAATCCGTGCTTCCAAGTGTTTTGTGCCTTTGTTTTCTCTCCAAAATCATGTTCTCCTCTCAAAATAGGTTTTAGGATGGCTTTTATATCAATTGGAGGCGTCTTCGGGTGAAAATAACCGAGTCCAAGTCGGAATAGGCCACTCTAGCGATCCGAGCGTCCAGGGCTGCGTGGGGCGCTGTCCCTGGCGCTCAAAATAATTAACTACTGGAAACTGGGCCACAACGAGCACCCCACGCTGGCTGTGGCCCTCAAAATTGGCTTTTTGCGTTTTTGCTCCGATTTCGCTCAAATTCACGCCCTTTCATCCCAAATTGCATCCGAATGATTCCTACACATAGAAACACCATAATTTAGCACAAATCATCATATTAAACATCTCAAATCATCGAAACAAGAGCAAAATGCGAGGCGATATATATCAAAATATACATACTTTATGCCGATTATCAACACCCCACACTTAGACTCTTGCTCGTCCTCGAGCAATGGAACTAAATCAATCCCCCAAAACATACTTATCATTATGAAAGAGCACTTCACAATTAATTCAATCAAACACTCTACCTTTGGACTATGATCGATATCGGCAATTAAGTATGAACACGCAAATTTCACATTCTTCCCGTTTTCACATTAGCCCAAGTATATACAATACTATTCAACCAACTCAAGCAACCTCTCCACAAACACCTTACCTCAAGAGATGACTCGTTACACTAAGTATCCTCAACTTACACACTCATCCAACAAAAGAAAGTGTACAACATCACCAATCCATCATGAGACCAAGTGCCCTCACCACAAACCAAAGAGTGATTATCAAAGTAGTCCACAAATTCAAATATGTCATTGAACATAAATTAAGGACATCACACAATTGAACAACATTCACTCACTCTCACAAAGAATTCATGTGCATCCTGTGGTCGTACCATAAGCTTGCCCGTAGTGTATATCTCTACTAATCTAATCTAGCCAAATCTAGGATCAATTAGGACTTTAAGGTTGTAATGTAGGCTACAGGACGGGTAGGATATATTTAGGAATAGTGACTAACCCTCCTAAGCACTTTAGTACACTACACTCGAAAATCAAGCTCAATTTCTTCTCAACCCATTCACTTGTCATACACCATATATAACATAGCCCCCCCCCCCCCCCCTTTTTTTCTTCTCAATTAAGCACCTCTATGGATTCACTAGCATGAATGAAGAAAAAATATTAAGAGGTGTGTATCTTTTCACATTATTTGAACTTTTATTTGCTTTTTCTTGCATTTTTTTCTACACACACTCCATGCATTGAAGTTCTCAAGCTAGTGACTTTTATTTACAATCTTAGTGCTCCTTAAGGGCCCTTCCATGGTTCCACTAGAAAGTAACTCCCAAATCTCTCCCCTTATTTCTTTAGCGACTAAGTGCCTTAGGAGGTAAAGGTTCAACATTCTCAAATCAAGAACAAAGTAGGAGTATGGCTTGTAATATGGGTGCCAAGGAAACGGTCTATAGGCTTGCAATAGGAAAATTTTATTTATAAGTGACAAGCACCTTCATGGTCAAGCAAGAAACGCCTACATCATCTCCTAGACTAGCATAACTTAATGATTTCGCGTTGATTAACACACGGGGGCAAGTTCTAGACTACACAGGATAGCACAGAGTATCAAAAATCCTTACACACACATGGCACTTGACTCACTCAAGATGGTTCTGTGCAACTCTCAAGTCAAGCAAGCTAGCAAGTTGAGAATTTTTAAGCAACGATGCACTAGGTAGCATACAAGTGAATCAACTGAGAAAAAGGCATCAAAGAGTAGGCTGCTTACTTTACTTGGGCATTACAATTTAAATAATATATGCAGAAAGACAGAGCGCATGCCATAACTTAAATTGCCAACATCAACCATGTCAATAGGTATCTCAAAGCACCTCAATTTCCCTTTTTCTACTCCTAAGAAAGAAAAAAATAATAATAAAAAATTAAACTAGAATACCCGATTCGAGCTACACCCTTGGAAAAGAACCGGTGCCGAAAGAAAAACCAAGGGATACTACCTAACTACCTAAAAAATAAAAAAATTAAAAAAAAAATCTTTTTGGTATTTTTAATCGGACTTTAATCCCTCAAGAAAATTGTCCAACAGATCCATCGTCGGGAAAAGTCCAAGCTTTTTCTGATTTTTTTTTTCAATTTTCATTTTTTTAAAATTTATAATCTAGCTAAATTAAGCTATGTTAATCTTGAACTAAACTAAAAAAATTATACAACTACAGCTCAAAGAGTATTCTCCCACCCCACACTTAAACAATGCATAGTCCCCGATGCATAATAAATTCAAAAATAGAGTAAGGTGGAAAGAAGGAACTCCCTGCTAGTCGGAGACTGCCCTCTCAGGATGCCCACCAGCTGTAGCAATGGGCTCATCATCATCTCCTAAGGGTACCAAAGCCATGGGCCCCGTGACTTCATCCTCATCCGTATCCTCATCATCAGACCCCTTGTGAGTGTTTTCATCCTCAGAGGGATGAATAGGACTACCCGGTGCTATGCCCAACATCTCCTTGGATGAACTGGAGAGCTCATTGCGCAATTGTGTGCCCTCCTCCTCTGACACCCCTAGCTTGCGCATAATGACATTGACGGTTTTGTAGAGATACCTGTTAAAATTTTCATCCCTCTCATTCCGAGAAGCTTGGGTGAGCTTTGATGTGGACTCTAATAAGGATGTGATGTCTAGTAATGTCGTGGGGGCCTCCACCACCTCATCATAGCCTGGGTATTCCGGTACTTCAAAGGATAACATGTACTGTCTTAGGATGTTGCCATAAAAGAACCTCTTGATCCTCCCTCCAAAACGGGTTCGAGCCATCTCCCCAAGTATGAGCTCACCTACATTTATGGGGAGCCCGGTCATCAAGAAGTAAATTAAGCACACTCGAGCTCGAGTGCACTCACTATTATGCTCCACAGGCATTAGTCTAGCTTGCACGAAGTTCTGCCAAACTTTAGCGGTCTTGTTGAAGTCAAACCTAAGCATTTCAAGGTGAATATCCCCCTTAGTCCGCGTCCATGTGGCATGGGAATCAACACCACAAAGTGTGTGACGTATTGCTTGGTATCGGGGGCTTTTGACAAACTTTATAAGCCGTCGCGGGTTCGGGTTATCAACTCCCAAAAAACGACACAAAGCCTCCCTATGCATTGGAATGGTCTTTCCTCTGACGCACGACTCATTAGCTCTCATGATCCAGTTTGCATATAGTTCTCGGACCATGCTGAGATTTGCCGGACCCGGACATTCAAGGAACTTACCCATCTTCTTGTCGATCAATGTAGCAAGTACATCGGGGAAGCTTCGTTCTAAAGACTTAACATTTATCCCTATCTCAGACACATATCTCCCGTATGGAACAAAAGTATCATGCCATTTCTTGGCGTCGTCATGTAAAAATTCCAACCGAAGCCGTGATTGCTTAGTAGACCCGTTAGCCACTTGCTTTCCCTTGGCTTGTCGGGAAGAGCTCTCACATTGTTTGCGTTTCTTTGGAGGGGGGGCGGTAGTGGAGGACTTCCCCACCCCTTTTCCTTTAGCGGCACTGTCACGAGCCATAGCAACCTACACAAGACAAACACAAAGATGAGAGTGAATCAAGAAATTTCGCCTAAGGTCATTTGAGGGGCAAAGAGGACCCCACACTTAAAACCAAAGGCTATGCATAATCGAATCACAATATTGACTCAACATGCATCAATGTGTTATCACAAGGCTATAGGTACTCAAGACTTCCCTAGCCATACAATTCAAGTAGTTTAATATGCTCGTAACTTAACTATGGTGCAAGCATAACAAAGCTAAGGTCTACATTACTACACTAAGTTAGTACACTAACTATGAATTACAAACATTTACAACAACATACAATACCTCCAAACACCCCACACTTCGCCCAAACTCAAATACAACTACAGTCGGCTACTTAGACTTCACCGGTGTGCAAATTTACTCTCTTAGACATTTTGACAAACACCTTGTGGGCATCAATTTTGCTCTCTTATTTCAACAATGGTGGAACAAGGTGGTCCTCTCAAATTTACATGAAGTAGAGGGAATTATAGTTTACTACTTCAAACACATTCACAACCAAATTCTTGCACCAAATTTTCATGCATCTTAAGACCACCATATTCAACAAGATATATCAATGCAAACTATGGGATTTTGGGGTTGTTTGAGAAAGAAGACTAAACCTACACAAAAAAAAATTTCAAAATACAAGAAAAGAGAACAAGATGAACATACCTTTCAGGCTTGATGTTAAGTTGAGCAAGAAAGGTTGAAGAATTTGAGAACTTGAGAGAATACAAAACAAAAAAAATAGAAAAAAAATCGACGGAGGATCCTGGCAGAACGCTGGGCGTTTCGGGGGGGGGAGGGGAGCTGTTTTGTTTTGAGGTTTTAGCTATTTTAATTTAAATGGGAATTGGTTTGGGTAGTTGGGTATGGGTTAGGTTGTGAGTGTATATGGGTAATTTGGTTGGGGTATTTGGGTTTGGGTTTTAATGAACTAAAAAATAACGAAAAAGAAAAATAAAATAAAATAAAAAAATCTCACCTGCGACCGGCCAGCCCAGCGCCCCACGCTGGGGCTGGCGATGGAATTAAAATGCTACTGTAAAGTGCGCCCCAGCCAGCGTGGGGCGCTGGGCTGGGTGCTGAAATCGCTAAATTTTTTTTTTTTTAAACAAACTACCCGAGCCCTCAATACATAATTCACACAAACTCCACCATCCCCACCTAATATTTTATACAACTACAACAAAACAAAAATGTTAGTCTACTTTAACTAAGAGAAAACAAAAAAACTACGCTACAAAAACAGTAAAAATTGGGTTGCCTCCCAACGAGCGCCTGATTTAACGTCGCGGCACGACTCAACACCTTTTTAAGCATCAGCCAAGTCCATCGAGGTCTTGTGACGTGCAATGTCACCACCCCAATAATATTTTATTCTCTGGCCATTAACCAAGAAGGTACCACTCGAGCTCGTATCACGCAATTCCACAGCTCCATGAGGCCTCACACTTACCACAACAAAAGGACCTGCCCAACGAGACTTAAGCTTTCCGGGAAAAAGCTTCAACCTCGAATTGAACAAAAGAACTTCTTGCCCCGGCTCAAACTCTCGATGTTGGATTTGTTTGTCATGCCACTTCTTAGTCTTTTCTTTATACAATTTGGCATTTTCATATGCGTGCAATCGAAACTCATCAAGCTCGTTGAGTTGCAGCAACCTCTTCTCACCAGCTAAGTCCATATCCATATTCAACTTTCTAATTGCGCAATAGGCTTTGTGTTCAAGCTCGACGGGCAAGTGACACGCTGATAAGTTGGAATTTTAATGTGTTTTATACCCTACTTGCCTACGCTTTGGTTATAAATTGCTACAAAATAGTCCCAAAATGCTCACAAGTTGTACTTGATTGCAGGTTTGATCGACAAAGCGACAAAAGTCAAATATCGGCTCACAAAGGAGTGAAAACTGCTCAAGTGTCAAACACCAAGGAAGTTGAGGAAAAGAGGCCCTAATGCGGACCGCGCAACTGTGAACGCGGCCACACTAGGAGGTTTAGAGAATGGCATATTCAAAGGGAAGGCTACGCGGCCGCGGTCATTTCCACGCGGTCCGCAGTCACGCTCCGCGGCCGCGCTACACTTTTACGCGGTCTGCGGAGCAAAGATTCAGAGAGCCAAAATTTGACCCCTTCCAAGCAAAGGGGCCCGCGCTCATTTCTGTGCGGCCGTGCCAAACTTCCACCGTGGCCGCGTTACATTTTCACGCGGTCCGCGGTCCTCAACTTCACAGAAGCAGAAACCAATAGTTTAAGAGCCAGCGCGGCCGCGGTCATGTTTGCGCGGTCCGCGCTGACCCCGCAGGGGTATTTTTGTCCAGTTTTTCCAGGCTTGTATAAATAGGACCTTTTTCCATTTTTAGGTTAAGTTTTATTTTCTGAAGCTGCTGAGCTCGTAGACCGAATAGTTTAGCCATTTTGGCACTTTTGCTCTTCAATATTGTATTTTCTTCCTAGCAATTAATTAATATGTTTACTTCTTCATCTATTTCTTTAATTTTTGCATCTAGCATGAGTAGCTAAACTCACTAGCTAGGGTTGTGGCTCAACCCTAGTGTGGGTAATTGATGGGTGTTGCCATATAAGGTTAGGATGATATTGGGTGTTTGTTATTTGGGTTAAATTTAGGTTTTAATTAAGGATTGGTGGTTGCAAACAATGATTCTAGCTTGGTGGGTTTAACTCTTCTTGAGAAAGAGAGTCTACGACCCCAAAATTGACCCAACAAGGAATTGGGATGGACCCATGAGAAATGGTAGTCCCAATTAACGGGTTAAACCTCGAGAGAGTAATCACCCTACTTGAACCCTAGTTGCTTGGTCTAATTGGCCTACCCAATTGGTCTCGAGAGAGTCAATTGGGCAAAATCACTCTCTCTATCGAGAGGTGTGAGAGTGGGTACAATTGAGCGACGGTTATAGCATAAGCCCCAAATATGTCAATCTATCCTTAGTAGCATCTATCCGTTAGTTAACCACCTAGGTGATGCCACGACCCTAGTGCCTTTCTCTATATTAATTACAACTTAGCAATATTCCCGTAGCATAATTTAGTTTCAATCATTAGCTTTATAAAGGTAGATATAAAAATCAAAACCAAAGATGTTTGAAGTGATATTAGAAGCACAACCGCAATTCTAGACTAAACAGACATTACAACTCCACTACTAGCTCCCTGTGGAAATACGATCCCGAACCACTATTCGGGTAAAAGCTGTTGCGACCCGCTCTTCCTACCTTAGTGTAGTGTTGAACCACGCAGCGACTCAACTTTTGGCACCCGTTGCCGAGGGGAGTCATCCATTTGCACAAGGAATTGAACGATCATGGCAAGCTATTGCCGAGCTTACAACAACTATGAATCAATTGGTGAAGGCGCAATCAAACAAGTACAAAACCCAGCGCCAAGTCAATGCAATGGAGAGTGTCTCTATGTTGAAAAGGAGGCAAGAGGGCAACAACAAACCTCAAGGTAAAGGTGAGCATTTGACAACAACAATGATGGTGGTGGTTATTCGAATGAGTGCTATGATGACAAAAGTGAGGAATGTCAATATGTCATCACTACAAGGAAATAGAGGAAATCAAGGGAATCAACAATGGCGTCCAAAGCAATTGGGGAAATCAACAAGGCGGTGGTAATTGGAATAACAATAACCAACAACAAGGCGGTAACAATTGGAACAACAAACAATCAGAACAAACAATTGGGGTAATCAAGGTAACAATCAAGGAAATTGGAACGGGAACAACAATAATTGGAGCAACAACAATAACAATCAAGGAGGGTGGAATAATGGTGGTAGGGGGAAAGGCTTTCAAAGGCCCCCCATGTTCCAACAACCGAACAATCCACCCCCTTTCAATCCCAAGGGTCTAGTTCTTCCGGAAGTTATATGGGGGCGGATACAGATGAATGTTCGAGCAAGATGATGAAAAAGAACCAGACTCTAATGCACAATTGGCTTTGCATAACACATCTATCTGAAACCTAGAAGTACAAAATAGGCAAATTTCTCAAGCTTTGAATACCGACCAAGGGTGCGCTACCAAGTGACACGGTAGTGAACACGAAGGGGGGTAACAATCATGTAATGGCAGTCACAACTAGAAGCAGAAGAGGCGGTGATATGCGCCTCAAATGAAAATCGAGTGGTGAATGATGATGTTGAGCTCCAAGAAGATGTGGGTCCTTTGATTGTTGAAGATGTGATTGAGACAAATGTGGACAATGAGGTGAGGATAGATATTGATGAGGCCGAGGTGGAAACTCAAGAAGCCGTGAACCTGTCTTTAGGGAACACATAATCGCATACGGAGCCGGTGGTGCCAAAGCCAAAGCACCTTTGCCTAGACCACCTCCACCTTATCTCAGCGGTTGCAAGCAAAGAAGAGTGACAATCAGTTCAAAAAATTTCATTAGATATGATGAAAAGCCTTACAATCAATGTGCCTTTGGTGGAGGCACTTGAACAAATGTCGGGCTATGCAAAGTTCATGAAGGATTTGGTCACAAAGAAGCGTTCCATGGATTGTGAAACAATAAAGATGACGCACCAAGTTAGTGCGATAGTGCATTCTATGGCCCCGAAACTTGAAGACCCCGGAGCTTTTACTATTCCTTACACTATCGGGAGTGCGGAGTTTGCTAAGGCCCTTTGTGACTTGGGGGCTAGCATTAATTTGATGCCGTATTCAGTCTTCAAGACTTTGGGAATTGGGCAACCTATGCCAACCTCGATGAGACTTCAAATGGCGGACCGGTCGATGAAGCGGCCTTTGGGTATAATTGACGATGTTCTTGTTCGGGTGGACAAATTCATATTGCCGGCCGACTTTGTCATATTGGATTGTGAAGTGGATTTTGAAGTGCCGATTATTCTTGGGAGACCTTTCTTAGCTACCGGGAAGGCATTGGTTGATGTTGAAGCAAGTGAATTGACACTTCGAGTGGGAGATGAGAAGGTGGTATTCCATGTTTGCAAATAAATGAGACAACCCAATAGCACGGAAGTGTGTTCACTTGTGGACATTGTCACATCTGTGATAGTGGATGACACAAGTTCCATGATAAATGTTGAAGATCCTCTTGAGGCCGTACATCTTGGCATGGATGTCGATGATGATGCTAGCAGAGTGGAGTGCGTGAATGCATTGCATGGTATAGGTTCATATTCATATGAGCCTAGGAAGTTATCTTTGGATCTTGAAAACCGCAAAACTCCACCAACTAAGCCATCCATTGAGGAGCCACCGGTGTTGGAATTGAAGCCACTTCCTCCACACCTCAGGTATGAATTTTTGGGCTCTAATTCAACTCTTCAAGTTATTCTTTCTTCTTGCCTTACTAACTTGCAGGTGGAGGCCACTTTGGAGGTGCTTCAAAGGCGAAAAAGGGCAATAGGATGGACTCTGGCGGACATTAGGGGAATAAGCCCCGCATTTTGCATGGATAAGATCATTTTGGAGGAGGATTCAAGGCCGTCCCTTGAACATCAAAGAAGACTCAATGAGGCGATGCAAGAAGTGGTAAAGAAAGAGGTTATCAAGTGGCTTGAGGCCGGTGTGGTTTATCCAATCTCTGACAGTTCGTGGACTTCTCCGATCCAATATGTGCCAAAGAAAGGAGGGATGACGGTGGTTCCCAATGACAACAATGAGCTTATTCCCACTCGAACCATTACCGGGTGGAGAGTTTGCATGGACTACCGAAAACTCAACAAGGTGACCCGCAAGGATCATTTTCCCTTTCCATTCCTCGATCAAATGCTTGATCGTCTTGCGGGGAGAGCATTCTATTATTTCTTGGACGGGTACTCGGGCTACAATCAAATTTTAATTGCCCCGGAGGACCAAGAGAAGACTACTTTTACATGCCCCTATGGTACCTTTGCTTTCTCCCGGATGCCGTTCGGGTTGTGCAATGCTCCGGCGACCTTCCAACGTTGCATGATGGCTATTTTCATCGATATAGTGGAGGACATATGGAGGTCTTTATGGATGACTTTAGTGTGGTTGGTGACTCTTTTGATGAATGCTTGGTGAATTTGGATAGAGTCTTGGCTCGTTGTGAAGAAACTAACCTCGTTCTCAATTGGGAAAAATGCCATTTTATGGTTGAAGGTATAGTGTTGGGCCACAAGATTTCAAAACATGGGATTGAGGTAGATAAGGCGAAAATTGAGGTGCAATGCATGGAGGCCTTTGAACTCTTAAAACACAAGTTGACCACTACCCCTATCATAACCGCACCTAATTGGAGTTTGCCCTTTGAACTAATGTGTGATGCTAGTGATGTTGCAGTGGGGCGGTGTTGGGTCAACGGGTTAACAAAATGTTCCACCCCGTGTATTATGCAAGTAAGACTATGAATGAAGCTCAACGGAATTACACGGTGACGGAGAAGGAGTTATAGCCATTGTATTTGCCATGGAGAAATTTCGGCCCTATCTTATGGGGACCAAGGTGATTGTGCACACGGACCATGCGGCCCTTAGATATTTAATGACCAAAAAGGATACCAAAGCAAGATTGATGAGATGCGTGTTACTTCTTCAAGAGTTTGACTTAGAAATAGTGGACCGGAGGGGAAGTGAGAACCAAGTTGCGAACCATTTGTCCCGGCTAGAGGAAGAAGGGAGGCCAGGTGACGGTCTTGAGATAAATGATGCATTCCCCGACGAGCAACTTCTTTCTGTGTCAATGTGTGACATGCCTTGGTTCGCGGACATCGCCAACTTCATTGTGACCGGAACTGTCCCGTGTGAGCTCTCTTCCAACCAAAAGAAGAAACTCAAACGGGATAGTTTGGATTTTTATTGGGATGATCCGTACTTGTTTAAAATTTGCAAGGATGGTGTGATTAGAAGGTGAACAATTGAGCATATTGGAGGCTTGTCACTCCTCCCCCTATGGTGGCCATCATGGAGGGGTGGCTTCAAAGATTTTGAGTTGCGGTTTCTATTGGCCGACTTTGTTTAAAGATGCTAGTGACTTGGTAAAGAGATGTGATGCATGCCAAAGGGCCGGCGGAATTTCAAAAAGGGATGAGATGCCTCTCAATACGATTCTCGAGGTGGATATTTTTGATGTTTGGGGCATCGATTTCATGGGTCCGTTCGTGAGCTCTTGTGGGAACACTTATATTCTCGTGGCGGTGGACTATGTCTCGAAGTGGGTGGAAGCCGTGGCTTTACCCAACAACGAAGCCCGTAGTGTTGTGGCATTCTTGAAAAAGAGTATCTTCACAAGGTTTGGTACCCCTCGTGCTATCATTAGTGATGGGGGGTCTCACTTTTGCAACAAGGCTTTCGACTCATTGCTTGCTAAGTATGGAGTAAATCACAAAGTGACCACCCCCTATCATCCTCAAGCTAGTGTTCAAGTGGAAGTGTCCAACCGAGAAATAAAGAGTATCTTGTCCTAGACGGTTAATGCTAATAGGACCAATTAGTCGAAAAAGTTGGATGACGCTATATGGGCTTACCGGACGGCTTACAAGACCCCAATTGGTATGTCCCCGTACCGGTTGGTGTTTGGGAAAGCTTTCCATCTTCCGGTGGAATTGGAGCACAAAGCTATGTGGGCCTTGAGAAAGTTGAACTTGGAATGGGATGTTGCGGCGAATCTCCGTGTTGAGCAACTTAATGAGCTTGATGAGTTTAGATTTCATACCTACTCCAGCTCGTCCTTGTATAAGGACAAGATGAAGTATCTTCATGACAAATAGGCTCGGGGAAAGGAATTCAACGTTGGTGATATGGTTCTTCTTTTCAACTCCCGGCTGAGGTTATTTCCGGGAAAGCTCAAGTCAAAGTGGAGTGGGCCATTTGAAGTTGTATGTGTGACTCCGTTTGGTGCTCTTGATCTCAAGAACAAGAATGGTGAAGTTTTCCAAGTCAATGGGCATCGTGTCAAGCATTATTTGGGGAATTTTGATGACAGCCACGTGGTGGCACTCGTTCATTTGAAGTGATGTGATGGTAACATGCGTCGTGCCGCGATGTTAAATCAGGCGCTTCTTGGGAGGCAACCCATGTCTTTTTCTTTATCATTGATTTTCTTTGTAGCTTAGGATTTTTGAGCTAATTGTTTGTGAGATGTTGCAGGGATTGTGTTAAAGCAGTGCAAAACAAAGGAAAAACACTAGTAGTCTCTGAAGTTGCCAGTGCGGATCGCGGTGCACTTTTGTGCGGTCCGCGGTGGCATGATTAAAAATGCATGCTCTCTAAAGTTTTCCACTGCGCCCGCAGTCAAATTTGTGCGGTCCGCGGTGGACCTTCGCGTCCGCGGTGCACTCCAACACGGTCGCGCAAGGTTGCCTTCTGAAACTTCGGATTTTGAAACCCAACGCGGTCTGCGGTCATTTTTGTGCGGCCACACTGGTAGGTGAGTGTGGGGCCCCCAGTTTTTCTATAAATAGGGCCCTAGGGCTTCATTTTACCCTTTTCGCACTTTGAATACTCAGAGCTCTAGGTCACTGTTCATCCCCTTCTAAGACTACTTTTCTGACTTCTTGGACTATTTGCACTCAATCCTCATAAACTCGGTAACATTTCATGCACTTGTGGTTAATTTAATTTCTTATTTTCATTTTTTTTATATAGCTTGTTCAGTAGTTTAGCTTCTTCTTTTTATTTAACTGTTAGTTTAGGTTAGTTTAAAACTAGGGTAATGCACCAAATATGCTTGATCAATGGGTGAACCGAGTAGGGACAAAGTAGGTGTAATAACTTGAACAAGAATGGCAAAATATTGCACCCCTAACTTAGTACCCGGAAACCCTAGCTCAGCGCGGTCCGCGGTCATTTTTGCGCGACCGCGCTGCCCTTACGCGGTCCTCGTTACAATTTTGTGCGGTCCGCGCTGGGCCACCGCTGCCGCATTGCATTTTTGTGCGGACCGCGGTGGGAAATTCAGAGAGGGTGAATTTTGGGCCTTCGCCCAGCGCGGACCGCGGTCAAGTTTGTGCGGTCCGCGGTGCCTCTAACGCGGCCGTACCCCATGTTTGTGTGGTTCGCATTGCTAGGTTCTGCAATCTGTTCTGCTGCTGTGTACTGATATTGTCTCTGCAATCTATTTTGATTCACTTGTTTCACTGCATGTGCTTAAACTAACAATGTTAGATGCTTATTTTTGCAGACAATGGTTAAACAAAGGGGAGCCAAACAGTCACAACAACCCGGGAGAGGTGGTTCCTCCCGAGGGGGTAAAGGAAAAAGAATAACAAAGCTCACTCCCCAGGCTCGGGAGAACATTAAAAAGACCCGCAAATTGATAAAAGCTGCTGATAGGGCTGCTTTGTATTCGTCGGGGAGTGAGTATGTAGCCCCCAAAGACAACTCCTCCGATTCAATCCCAACTCATGTAACTGACCCCTCCACCTAGTTGATACCCCTCCCCCATCACCCACCTCCAAAAGACCAGTGACTGTAGTCTCGGATTCTTCTGACGAGTCCGCAGCTGGTAGTGGGCAATACTCCACCTCCCCCACAGCTTCATTATCTGGGGAGAGTGCAGGCCAAGATGAGGGAGGTGAACCTAAGGTTGGGGGGATTGAGAGAACTAGGAAGCCTGAAGTCTGGGAGGATCGGTTTGTCAGTCAAGTGGCCTTTCATAAGTTTAGGGAATGGTGGCCGTTGAGGAAGTTGATACCGGAGAGATGTTTTATTGACACTAATCTTTTACCTCACAACCCGAACGTGCAGAGGGAGTTCTGAACAAGATGGGGCTGGGAGTTCTTCATGGAGAAGTGCATCGATGCTAACGAGCACATGGTTAGGGAGTTCTACTCCAATGTGGCTCATATAGTTAAGGATACTAAGGTGACCAAAGATAGAAACAAAACAATGTTGTTTGATGGGAGATCGTTAAATGAGTATTTGGGGTTCCGTGATGAAGACGAGTCCCTTTATTTGGCAAAGTTGGCAATGGGAGAGGAAGTCCGCCCGTGGTTGGCCCAGTACTTGGCAATCCCAAGTACTGTGCCAGAGTGGTTACAAGCAGGAAAGAAGATATTTAGGAAGACATTCAGTTTTGAGGCTCGAGGGTGGTTGACCTTTGTATGCAGTCGGCTTGACCCTTCTACTCATGACCAGATGATTCCACTTACCCGAGCAGTTCTGGTTGCATCTATTATGGCTGGTTACCCGATCAACGCGGGCAATGTGATGTCCCGTGTGATTTCTGTGGTGGGGCAAGAGCATGACAGGAATTATCCTTTTCCAAACACCCTATCAATGTATTTCCGGGATCTGGAGGTGGAGAAGAGGAGATATGACGTCAAGACCAAGCCTGTGGCTTCTTACTCTTGGTAGAGTATGCAGGGTCCGGACAACCCTAAATCCAAGAACTACAAGCCACCTTCCTTTGCCCCAACTGGCCAATCTGAGGAGCCAGTTGCGGTAGAGCCTTCTGCCGAGCCTTCTGCCACACCTGCTGCCACTACAGTTGAGGACTTGCCTCCAGGACCTTCTTCTTCTGCTGGTCCCAGTACTTACGCAGGCCCGAGTATGCCATCTTCCAGGACTCATCCATTCACTGCCCATCAGCTGAGTCAGACATTGCCTGAACAACTGGATGTCAGCAGCGACATCTAAGTTGTCCACCTTGTCTTCCACTATTTAGACCCAGGCAGCACCTCAGCCAGTTCAGATTCCTTAGTCCATTGAGGATACCTTGAAGAAGCTCCTGGAGAACCAGGACAAGATTTTAAAGACTCGGGCTACCCTATCTGCAGCAGTGGAGTCACATGGCAAGGCTCTGAAGGAGCTTGCCAAGGAGCACAGAAAGATGCGGAGGTCACGGGCTTCAAACGAGTCTGTGAAAGAGCTGCGGAAAGATGTGGACAAGCTATTGGCAGATCAGATGCCTTTAGACTTGTTATTTGGGGATCCAGCCCCTCCAGCAGCAGCACCAGTGCCACAGCCAGAGCAGGAGCAGGTACCCAGGCAGCCTAGGAAGAAGAGGAAGCTTCCCAGCACAGCAGATGCGGTTATTGAGGTGGCAGTCCCACAGGAGGCCTCCTCCACTTTGCCTCATGATGCACCTGTCATACAGCCGGTCCAGGAGCAGGCTCCAGTCCTAGCAGTTGAGCAGCAGGAGGCCGGGAGCCAGTCTGAGGCTCCCGCACATACGGAGGACTTGGGGACCACAGATGACCCCATGCAGACGGACCTGGCTTAGGAGCCCCTATATCCTTTGCTATGACTTTTTGTTTGATGCTTATTTTGGTAATTGGCATTGGGGACAGTGCCAGCTCTTATTCGTGGGGGTGCGCCCTACTTTTTTTGATTTTTTGATGACTATCTGGATGACTGTACATATTTGACTCAGTTTTTATTCCTTTTGGTTGATTTTCTATTTGGTATGTATATAACTTTATATTCAGTACTTTTTATTTCTATTGTGGTATGTATATAAAGCTAAGTTACAATTTTGTATATATTCATCCCCGTTTGTATATTCTAATCCCCTATTGTAAATATTCATTCTATTTTCTATTTTTGCAAAAAAATTTCGTTTTTAGCTTTATAGTTAGGCTCGTAGCCTTTTGTTTGGTTTTTGACGCTTCCAATAAGCCCTTGGTTTTCTTAAGGCCACGGTTCTTTCCAAGGGTGGAATATTGTGTGAACCGGGTGGCTCTTCCCGATGATGGATGGAGTGACTACCTTCTTAAGGGTTTGAGTCCGTTTCTTTGATTTTTCTTTTGTTTTTGATAGTTGCAGTTAAGGGCACCTCAAGCATAGCTTCACTTGGGCCTAGCACATTTGCCTTTGATCCCATGGTCAAAGACATAATGTTGTGTTTAGGATGGTGAAAGTCGTGGCCTTGAGACTCTTGCGTTGACCAATCAATCATCATGTGGTCTTTTCGGACCATTGTGTGCTTAAATCGTAACTAAGGTCGTTGTGGGCCCTCGACTCGATGCCTTTAGCAATCCACTAGCATGTGTGGTGAGGAATTGAATTGTGAGCCCAAGTCCCGAGCCAATGGTCTAGAACTTGCCCTGAATGTTTGTTGAGGCAAAATCCTAGGTGAAATTTGACTTGAGAAGTGATTATAGGCTCTCCTTGATCCGAATGTTAAGTTGAACAATTCCATAGCCTACCAAAAAGATGATCCCTAGTTAACCCTTTTGAGCCTTAAACCTTTTCTTTCAAGAACCAATGCTACAAGCCTATACCCGTTCTAAATGATTACCCTCTCTTGGCACCCAAATCTTCCCTTGAGTAATGGCAAATGTCTAAGTTTGGGGGGAGAGACAAGAAAGGAAACAAAGTGGTAGAAAGGTACAAAAGCAAAAGAAAAAGGAAGGCAATGAAAAAGCAAGAAAAGAAAAAGACAAAAAGAAAGTCCAAAGTGAACAAGAATAAAAAGGGATTCAAAGGAAACAAAAGTGAAAAGAAAAAGGTGTGGAAAAAGTAGAAAAGGAGAAATGTTTTGAATTGCATAAGAAAGGGTGACAATGTGTCTCTCTAACCCCTTGTAAAGAAGTAAAATACTCAAAAGAGTCAAGAGAGTTGTACCATAATGAATCAAAAGAAGTGCTTAAGGAAGATTGAACCCACTTGCATAAAAACATGTCCTACCCTTACCCAAAAGCCTTCATAATGACTCCACAAAAGCCCTATAGGATCTTGAGTTGAAGGAAACCTACATTAGTGGATACTTACATAAGGGGCAAGCATATGGTACCTAAAGCCGGACTTGTGACCTTCTTCTTGAGAGAGATGAGTGAAACTCCATCAACCTCATTTTGTGTGTTAATACTCTAAAAGGTGAGGTTCGCTTAAGGAGCGTTGAGGATGTGTGAGTTTGGGTTCCACAATGACCAAAGTAATTGAGATAAGTTCTTTGATGAAATGTGTCAACTCTTGATGCTCTTGTGTCACACTTGATCCATGGTTTTTCAAAAAGTTAAATGTGTTAATGATGCATTCGTATTGAGGGCAATTGTTAGTCCCAATTGATGCTTGTTGAGGTTGCCTTAGGATGGCTAGAATTACGTGGATTTTCCTTTAAGGGGTAGGTCTTATTTTGTTTGCTTGAGGACAAGCAAAGGCTTAAGTTTGGGGGAGTTGATAAGTTATAATTTTAATGTGTTTTATACCCCTACTTGCCTACGCTTTAGTTAAAAATTGCTACAAAATAGTCCCAAAATGCTCACAAGTTGTACTTGATTGCAAGTTTGATCGACAAAGCGACAAAAGTCAAATATCGGCTCAGAAAGGAGTGAAACCTGCTCAAGTGTCAAAGACCAAGGAAGTTGAGGAAAAGAGGCCCTAGTGCGGACCGCGCAACTGTGAACGTGGCCGCACTAGGAGGTTCAGAGAATGGCAAATTCAAGGGGAAGGCTACGCGGCCGCGGTCAGGCTCCGCGGTCGCGCTACACTTTTACGCGGTCCGCGGAGCAGAGATTCAGAGAGCCAAAATTTGACCCCTTCCAAGCAAACGGCCCGCGCTCATTTCTGTGCAGCCGCGCCAAACTTCCACCGCGGCCGCGTTATATTTTCACGCGGTCCGCGGTCCTCAACTTCAGAGAAGCAGAAACCAAAAGTTCAAGAGCCAGCGCGGCCGCGGTCATGTTTGCGTGGTCCGCGCTGACCCCGCAGGGGTATTTTTGTCCAGTTTTTCTAGCCCAGTATAAATAGGACCTTTTCCCATTTTTAGGTCAAGTTTTGTTTTCTGAAGCTGCTGAGCTCGTGAGACCGAATAGTTTTGCCATTTTTGGCACTTTTGCTCTTTAATATTGTATTTTCTTCCTAGCAATTAATTAATATGTTTACTTCTTCATCTATTTCTTTAATTTTTGCATCTAGCATGAGTAGCTAAACTCACTAGCTAGGGTTGTGGCTCAACCCTAGTGTGGGTAATTGATGGGTGTTGCCATCTAAGATAAGGATGATATTGGGTGTTTGTTATTTGGGTTGANCAGCCTGACATAGTCCTTGGAAACGTTCGGATAATTGTAAGTGTCCATAATTTCCAAGAAATTCTGAATGTGCCTCTGCGGGTCTTCATGAGATAGACCCACATATTGCCCTGTGGACTGGATCAGCTGCACCATGTATTGTTTGAGTTCAAAGTGCCCTGTGATGTCAGGCTTCACAATAGCCTGAGTCATATTAGCAAGACTGGGCCTTGCGGCTTCAATCACCGCCCGCTCTTCATTACCTGCCATCTCTATTGGCTGTGGTTGAACTACGACGTCCAACTCTATTTCAATTATAGTTCTAGCTTCGACTTCCCTCCTCACTCTATGAAGTGTTCGTTCAATTTCAGGATCAAGAGGAAGGAGATTGTTTGCGCTTCTGCTCCTCCGCATTCAAGAGAAGAGCTTGTGTTAACACAAACAAGGTAAACTGAAAACTAAAGCTTGAACAAATAACTAATAAAAGCTTAACTCAGTCAAGTAGCTAATTTCTAAGTCCCCGGCAACGGCGCCAAAAACTTGTTGCGATAAAAAACACTCACGCAAGTGCACGTGATCGTCAAGTAATAAAGTAGTGAGTAGAGTATCGTTCCCACGAAGACTTGTGATTAACTATTGACTGATTCAAACTCAATTAACTTATCGATCCAAGAGATTTTTCACAAAATATAGTCGTCACTAATTTACTACCTAAAAATATCAATTAATGAAATAACTAGAATAATCAACCAAACAAATAGCAATTTCGAATAACAATCAGTAGGAGAGAATATTCCAGGGTCACGGGCTAGATAACAATCGTGTTGCGTTCTTGGCTTAAAATAACTAATTGATTTATCTGGATTGTTGATTGAAAGGGTTGATATTAATCATAAGAATCTATCGAGTCCTTACACGCCTATTCAAGTTAACTTAATGCCTATATGTCTATGGAATTAAAATTAACAAGAATGCATTTATAACTCCTGTATTTCAACCAAGCAAGGCAATTAGGTATATGTCTATCCTAATTGCGAATCCGCTCCCCGATGTCCAGGTTCAAGAACTTGCTCTATTTAATTCTATATGCAATCTAGAGTTCCCACTTTCGAGTTTAACTATAGATTCGTAGATAGTGTTTCACTGTTAGCTACTCAGCAAAATAATTAAAAATAAAATTAAATAAACAACCCAATATGATAAAATCAACTTCGTCAAATTAAACTTCAAACAACAACATTCATGTTTCACCCATGACCCTAGAACAATAGGGGTCTTAGCCACTCATGTTCATACAATCATCAAAAATAATGTTTTCAAGCATAAAATCAATGAGTACTAGAAAAGGGATGGAAGAATTGCTCAAATCCGTGCTTCCAAGTGTTTTGTGCCTTTGTTTTCTCTCCAAAATCACGTTCTCCCCTCATAATAGGTTTTAGGATGGCTTTTATATCAATTGGAGGCGTCTTCGGGTGAAAATAACCGAGTCCAAGTTGGAATAGGCCACTCTAGCGATCCGAGCATCCAGGGCAGCGTGGGGCGCTGGCCCTGCCGCTCAAAATAATTAACTACTGGAAACTTAGCCACGGCGAGCGCCCCACGCTGGCTGTGGCCCTCAAAATTGGCTTTTTGCGTTTTTGCTCCGATTTCGCTCCAATTCGCGCCCTTTCGTCCCAAATTGCATCCGAATGATTCCTACACATAGAAACACCATAATTTAGCACAAAGCATCATGTTAAACATCTCAAATCATCGAAACAAGAGCAAAATGCGAGGCAATATATATCAAAATATACATACTTTATGCCGATTATCAATATTTTTTAAACTTATCTATCATAGATTCAACAACAGTAGCATATCCTTCTTTCTGCTTCAAATTATGTAGTAAAAGAGAAATTTCAGTAATATGAACTAAACCATTTGCAATGAAAGGATAATAAGCTCCAGAAAACTCAAGTGTAGCCACATAAAATTTTTGTAAAAATTGTACAACATCATGAATGACATCCCAAGTTCTAGATGTTAACAAACGGCTAGGATTGGTGCAATGAGAATTAGCAACTTCAGTTATAGGTATTCTATATTTATAACAACATCTTAAGAATAAATAAGTATAATTCCACCTAGTAACTATTTCTTCAGGCATGAGTCTTGGTTTTAGTCCATAGTGTACACATTTTTTCTTAAATGCACTTAATCTATCACTTCTATTATTTCCTTGAATTACACCAACAGCTCTCCTAACTAAAGTAATTTCATCTCTAAATAATTCAAGGCCACTCTTCACAATCAAGTTATAAATATGACATGCACATCTAACATGAAATATTTCAGGAACTGGTGGATGTAGATGCAATTTTAATATTGTAATAGCAGCATTGTTGTTAGAAGCATTATCAAATGATATACACAAAACTTTTTCTGCAAGATTATAAAATATAGCAACTTCATGTATAGTATTACTTATAAATGCACCGGTATGACTTTGATCTTCATCATATTTAAAAGCAATAATACGTTTTTGCATATAAAAATTATCATCTATCCAATGGCATGTAACAGTCAAATAATCATTTCCATTTACAGCACGACCAAAATCAGAAGTAAGAGAAACTTTACAAGGAAGACTTGCGAACAAATAACGTATATATGTCTGATATTGTCCAAAAAGCCTAAAGATATCAGCTCTACAAGTACTTCTAGGAATACCTTTAAACATTGGGTTATAAATTCTTTGAATATAAGTAACAAGATACGGTGAAGAAGCAAAACTAAAAGGTAAACAACCTAAAACAATCATTTTAGCTAATTCTTCCCGATCTTTCTTAATATCGTATTTACCAAATAACCCCCAGTACTCGGGTTAAGTTTTTGTTGCCCAGATGACTCATCTACTCCCCAATAAAGAAGGTGTTTCTCTTCCATATGACTACGAAGTTGACCCGTTCCCCCTCCCTTACCGGGCTCATGTTTATAATGTTCACTACAAATTTTACATTTTACATAATTTTTTGATCTTCTAGTCTTTCAAAAAACATCCAACACTTACTTCTTAATCGTCGATTCTTCTTAATAGGAAGAGGAGGCCTACTCTTTCCACCCCTAACATTTTGAGTTTGACTAGCATTACCAGGTGTTGGTGGTGGTGTTTCAAGATTATCAGGTGATTGAATATCATCTATATCATCTAAATCATCATCTATACCAAAATTTTCTTGCATTCGCTCATAATCTACATTTAAATTCCCAGGTGAACTTTCAGAAATATGTGTAAAGCTACTAGAAGAACCAACACCACCTCTTGATCTTTTGGAAGTTTTCTTACTACCACCTCTACTAGTGCACGCTTTTTTGGCCGCTCTAAGTAAATCCATTAAGTAAATTAAAGTAAGAAATTAAACTAAGAAATTAAATTAATGATTCTAAATAATAAAATAAGTGTACACCAAATAAGAGAAAGAGATGGAACGAGTGTACCGGGATTCCGGATGCCGCACTAATTTTGAATTTTTGATATCAAAAATCAAACTTCAATTGCTAGACCGAAACTTGATAGTTGATACTTGATATTTGGTACTTGATACCACACTTCACTTGAATACTTGATATTTAATAATAATAATTTGTAATTGCTAAACTAAATAATTGATGAAACTTGAAATAATAAATAATTGAGAATTTGAGATTTGAGAATTTAAGAACTATAATATCGAGAGAGAATTGAGATTTGAGAGAGAATTAGAGTAGTAAGAGAGTGAATTGTGAGAAAAAATAAAGAAGAAGGGGGGCTATTTGTAGATTTTAAAAGGTTAAAAATGTAATTTTTCAATTATTAGGGGTGGGAGGGCTATTTTTTTAATAGGGGAGGCCGAANGGGGGGGGGGGGGGGGGGGGAATGGCCATTTCTGCAAAAATCTGGCCGTTCCCCAACGGTCATTTCTCAATTTGACCGTTGGGAACGGTCCAATTAATTTTAAAAAAAAAAATTCCAACGGTAACCGGGCTGTTAACGGGCTGCAGCCCGTTAACAACCCGTTAACGGATAGCGGGTTACGCGGGTTCGGTGCCCCGTTAAGTAGAACGTGTTCGTCCAAAACCCGCCCCCCTACCAACCCGTCCCAACCCGCCCTATAGTTAACAGTAGCGGGCTGAACCGGGCTGAGCCGGGTTGAAGCGGGCTGAAAACGGGTCAGCCCGGCCCGATTAATAGGTATAATTTATATGCAGAAGCAAACGTCATGCAAAAAAGGTAATGATGGAAACATCATCATGAAAACTGTCACTTCATGATTGATGCAGCCGTAAAAAATCCCTAGAACTCGCTGAAGAGTTGCAGAGCCAATCGATGACCACCACGTGTCACATACATTAAATGGAAGTGACATGCGACGCATCAGTTCAGAAGATGGTATAATGGTATGTCAGAAACGGCGGTAAAAATTCGCGCCTTAAATGAGTTCTACTTCCCAAAATATTCAATTGCTGAATAATTGGCAAGTGCGGGGACTATCTGTATTGGGAAAAACAAATATTACACGTGGAATTAATTGCATGGCTGACATGGCAAGACACGTGGTTAGAAAAGTGACAGCTGGAAAAGAGTACTTAAAAAGACGTGAGTCTTAATAGGTACGAGTAAAACGTCTGAGAGACGAGAAGAAACGGTTGCTCGAGTCTCTTTAGTAATTTGAAGAGACGCCGGTGGAATGAACCAAGACAAGAAAAAGGACAGATTCATTGGTCTTCAATTAATGAGCATGAATGATTACAAACGTTACAGAATCTTCACGAAACAGTTACGATTACCGATTATAACGTATCATTAATGTTTAATGCTCATAATGACCTGGTCATAAAGGAAAAAAGATGTTGTACTTAGAGATGTCTATATAAGGAAGAGAAATGTCATTTGTACGGACACGTTCTGATTATTACTAGAATACAATTATTTACTTTTGCTTTATATTGATTACTTTGCTATTTCATACTCTAATTTTCCTTTCTCATTGCAATAACATTCTTTTTCTTGATTATCAGTAACCCGAGTGCTCCTAAAAATAGACTTTGACCGAAATTCCTATTTTCTGGTTAAACAATTACAAATATCTTCTTTCTATTTGGCCTAACATATATATGTGTTTGTATGTTATATCAAGCTGTGAAACAAAATCTGAATCAATACCTAATGTTTGCACAAAACATATACATAGGTGTCAATTAAAATAAACTTTATCGCTTCTCCAAACAAGGTCTTATTTTCTTTTGGCAATACATACGGAGACACTTAAAGTTGGCACGATTTTTCATTTAGACACCTGAACTTAGGGGTGTTCCTAATGAGCACGTACATTACATTAACTTTGTTCCAATTAGGCACGTTTTGCTGAATTGGCATATTGAGTGAGATTCACCCAATATAGGCGCGTGAAAAGCCCAAAAAAATAGATTTTTTCTTCTTTTTTCTTGTCTTTTTTATTTCCTTCTTCTTCTTTATGTCCACTATCATTTCCACCATTGCCTCCTCCACTTTCACTATTTTTTTCTTCTTCTTTATCAGTGTCACTACTCATATCCAATTGAGGATTAAAGCAATTAATTTAAGCTTAAGCTCTCAAATTCAATCACCTTTCCGTTACAGAACTCTCAACTAATTTAAGCAATTGATAGTTCTGTATTTTGCCGAAGGGGGAGGGATTCATTGTTTTTTTTTTTTTTTTGATAAGGGGGGAGGGAGTCATTGTTTTGACAGTTTTTCCACGTATTAATTCTTTCCTTTTTGGAGTATAATGTGTAGCTTGTTCTCTATTCCTTGATGATCGTAAGTTCTGCTTATAATTTTCAACATTTTGAATTAGTCTTAGTCTAAGAAAATTACTTCTTTTTGCAGGTTTTGCATCTCAACCCCTTCTAATTGATAAGGGCTAAAGCTTAAGCAATTAACACAGTACGCCGCCGCCAAGCTCCCTCACTCCTCACCACCAAATCCTCCGCCACCCTCCTCTCTAACCCTCATCGCCGAACCCTTCTTCTTCACCCCATCCATCTCCAGCTGTCACTCTTCTCCAGGAGCAGCTTCCCTATTGAATTAAATTGAAATGAGTCCGAGTTCTTCATTTCAAATCGAAACACCATTAATGGGGTCTTTAAAAAGCTTGAAGGTTTAAAATGGGTTACTTGATTTGATGAAAGTTTGTAAAATTAATGTTGGGGTTGCCTTCGGGTCGTCGTGGAGAATCTTTAGCTGAAGTTATAACAAATTTGAAAAAGTTTCTCTTAAAAGTTTGGATTAAAATCTTGGTTGGAAGAAGAACACACATGAAAATAGTGAAGAACACCAAGAACACACATTAAATAGAGTTAACATAGTTTTTCCTCTCTTTTTTTAACTCAAAAAGATATATGTCCTCATTTTATTCGCCATTTGCCACATCAGCAGCGAGTGTATCGCACACACTTTGTAAGTTTCACTAATTGTCAAAAACGTGCCCAATTGGAACAAAGTTAATGTAATGTACGTGCTCATTAGGAACACCCCTAAGTTCAGGTGTTTAAATGAAAAATCGTGTCAACTTTAAGTATCTCCGTATGCATTCAGCCTTTTCTTTTTAATTGGTGGGTTCGATATTTTCCTTTAGTGACTTTTGACATATAGTACATGGACTATGCACTCAAGGTACGTTCAGTATCAAGGAACTTATGGAACTGTCTAGATTTTTATTTTGTAGTAGCTTTTTGCAATTAACTATAAGCAAACAATTTCTCGATTTCTTTTTTCTTTTTTTTTTTTGATTTGGGAGGGTGGGGGGGTTTCCAAAATTTTAAATTCGTAATGGTTCTAACTTCTAACTCGGATACTTCTATGAGAAGCGATATAGCTCAGCAGAAAGCAACTGTGAAAATAGCGACATAATATGAATTATTTTGACAAGTGGGATTAAATCCTACTATAATTTATTTTCTCATTTAATGGAAAATGATAAAAGATTCTATTGCCGGCATTTGCTCTCGGATAATCCAACAATTTTGATTTTGTTATAAATAGAATTGTATTTATGGTAAATGTCTATATTTAGAGAGATTCTAGGGTTCATTGTTTGGTGGCTAAGTCACCATCTCCCTATAAATAGAGGGTTTTATTCCATTGTAATTCATCCAATATCAATAAGAATTTTCTCTCCCTACTTTTCTCTGCAATACTATTCTTCTTCTTTTATTGTTTTATAACACGTTATCAGCACGAGACTCTAACCAATTGAGTAGAAGCTTTGGGACTGAGCATAATGATTGTCAATTGTACCATGAACTTCCTTCATGATTAAATTATGGGTTTAAGGTATGTATTTTACCGTATTTTTTCCTTTTATTCTATAATTTGATTTTAAATACAAGCAAAGACAACAAATTTTGATTATAACTCTAATGGTGTTAGTAAGAAATTATAACTACTCGAAGTGGTAAAATTTCTATGTCTTGCCATGATCAAATTCATGTATGATTATGAGCACAAGAAGTGGAAACCCGTCCCATTGAATTTGCTCCATTCTCATTCCCTTAAGAGAATGTGATAGCAATATGTGATAAGTCTAAAAGAAGACAAAATTATTACCGTGAAGGTATCAATGGATGTGGACGTGGCAATAGACGAAATTATAATCGTCATCATTGTGATAATGAGAATAATAAGGATTCTCAAAATAAGCCTTCACTCTTTGAAGTTAATGTTTGTCATCGATTTGACATAACATTTCGTAAAGCACATACAGATGACTATGGTCCATTCATGATGTGAATGTGAAAACATCTGATTTATGAATACATATTCATTATTGGAAGAATATGAATGTGCTACAGTGGTATATACTACACTCACCTCTAAAAGGAGGTTTGAGATGATATAAGAAAACAATGTCATAATTATGGCATGAATGATCATTGGTCACGTACCTATTGTACGCCAAAATATTTTGGTAATGTGATTAATAAAGAATAATAGTAATGCAAGAAACAGATCTTGCATATAATTTTGACCATGACTATAATGTTATAACTTTCTCTTTAAAAGAGATATTCACCATATGGATGTTGATGAATATGAGGTAGTACAAAATTAATTGAGAGCTCTAGAAGAGCCAATTATACAATTTTGGAGAAAATTGATTATCAATAAGACGTTGTGTTGTAGCAAGTCTCAAAGAAACTTATTGAGTTTCTAAAGTATTCGCGAAAGCGGTTGGTCATACTGAGACTATAAAAAAGGAAAGATTGAATATCTTCTATTACTGCAACTTGTAGTGGGGTAATATGTATGTGAAAAGTTACCCGCTTTATTCTTTATTTTGTACTACACAAATAAAAGAATACCACAATAAAGTGGATGTTTATTGATATAATAACACATATCTAATAAACTTGGAGTTTATTGACAATTGCACACATCATGGTGTAAATATGAAGTTTATCAATATTGATAATTTATTCAGTTGGCACAATTGGTTTACCCATATCAATTTAAGTATGTTGTGCAAAAATAAAAGAGAATTCACATGGGTAAATATTAAAGAACTAGTTCTTTACGAATTCTCTTATGTTGCTTGTTCTCATTAATTAATATACCAACTAAAATTGGGATTGAATCCCATGAATGCTGGAAATTTCAAAGGTGAATATGGGCCCATTCATCTGTCATGTATACCACATAAGATGCATCTATGAGATGGTTACATGTGCGATTATTATTAACCCGCAACACGGTGTTTGCGAGGTAACTTGCTCAATAATTTGATTTAGAGCATAATTTTCAGATTTTTTATTCAAGATAGTTTATCTTGATAAGTTGGTTTACATCACAGTTGATTTAGCAAAGTAATTTATTGAGTGCCTCCACTTAATAGCTTAACAATTGCTTATGAGAACAAAGTTATCTATATCAATTTGATATACATTATATACCAAAGTATATTATTTTCTTCCCTCACAAGTGGTTCAGGGTCAGGAACCAAATAATTCCATCTTATTATTATTGATGTGCGGTGTATATTTGATTAACACCATAATGCACAAAGATGGGTTATCAAAGTTGAGGAAGCAAGTTAGTTTTTCTAACATGAGGGGGAGACAGGATAAAAGTTGAGAAAAAGTTACGTGGAATGAATTATCATGTGTACATTTAGATCCTCGAATAAAATAATATGAACTCGAAGTTCATTAAAGGATAATTCATTTGCAATATATTGCAAAGCATGCCAGACGCATTTGCTGACCCAAAGAAAGTAACTATATTCTCATTGCAAATGCTCCTATTAAGTCCTAGAAGGACAAAGTCTATGGTACGCTTAAAGCAAATAGACAAATCGGTTTCAAATAAACTTCTTGATAAAGAAGATGAGCAAATGATCATAATAAGGAGGCAAGTGATCAAGAAGATCACATGACATAACACTTCATAAAATCTCATGAGAGATTCAGGTACCTGAATATATGAATGAAGAGATCTCTATGTTATGTCTTTATTAAAAATGTTGAAACCGATATAAAATGTTTGTCAACGACATTGATTATAGCACTAAATGTATATGAGGATCTTAAGTCTGGAGAAACAATTCAAGTAGAATTTGGTTTCATCTGAAAGACAAGTAGTTTTGGACTTGCAGTTCAAACACTTAAAAGTATAAAGTCAATGGTGTGTGCTATAACCTTTATGTATCTTATATGTCTGGCATGACATGAAAACTTGATGTAAATCTAAACTCTATTTATATGGCTTATTGACTATACTTATATGACAATCCCTGAAGGATTTAAATTGCTTAAAGCATATAGAATTCATGGTCATGAAGTACCACATCCTCAGTGCAATTTGTGCACATGTATCTTACTATAACTATATGCATGATAATATGATAGCAAGGGTTTTCACCTCTATGTGAAGATTTTGAACTGATGATTCCAACAAGATCATATGAAGACAATTCATCTCTATCAAGAATGATGATTTCAAGGTGCAATATATTCATTCAAGTTAATATGGCTGATTTGTTCATCAAATCTCTACCAAAGATCGTTTGAAGATGGTGCATAAGATTGGAATGCAAATGCTCAAGGATGTGAATTGATGCTCTCATCAGGGGGAGTTAATACACGTTGTACTCTTTTCCCTTACAAGGTTTTGTCCCACCGGGTTTTCCTTGCAATGTTTTTAACGAGGCAACCAAAAGGCGTATTTCTAAACATGTGTACTCTTTTTCCTTCTCTAGAATTTTTTCCCAACTGGGTTTTATTTTAGTTAAGGTTTTAACGATGCACATTATCTGTTGAATAGACATTCAATGGGGAGTGTTAGAATTGTATTTATGGTGAATGTCTATATTTAGAGAGATTCTAGGGTTCATTGCTTGGTGGCAAAGTCACCATCTCCCTATAAATAGAGGGTTCTATTCCATTGTAATTCATCCAATATCAATAAGAATTCTCTCTCCCTACTTTTCTCTGCAATACTATTCTTCTTCTTTTATTGTTTTATAACAGATTCTTTGGGTTTACCTATTTCTCTACAAATGATTTTTTCGTACAAAAGTAGGCTCGTTTTTCCCTTTTCTATTAATACGTGATAACACAAAATACATACAAAAAATTTGAATATTTCACTAGAAGTTAGCTAATGTAGATAAGGTATTTGGTGTTATGTGACATCCACTAAGTGTTCTAATAAACTAAATTTAGTTAAAATCAAAATACCAATCATTCATTAAATGCAAGTGTCAATTCAAACAATAAATTTTTTGAAGTATATAAATTACCAAGGTCTCTTATTAGTTTACATTGTCCAAAAATGAACATTAGGATTACTTTATTTATCCAAATTTGGATTGTTGAAAAAAAATCCTTTAGGACATTTACCCGTAAGCCAAACTGTAAAAATCAACTTATTTTGAGAAGTACTTTTTTTCAAAAGTGCTTTTCTCAAAAGTACTTTTGGCGAGAAGCAGTTTGTGTTTGGCTAATTAATTTGAAAAGTACTTCTGAGCAGCAATTAGAGTTTGGCCAAGCTTTTAAAAACTATTTTAATTGTATTTTTGTCACAAGTGCTTTTCAAAAAAATGCTTTTGGAGAGAAACTACTTTTTTCTGCTTCTCCAAAACTACTTATGCTATACCTCAAAAGCATTTTTTTTAAAAGCTTGGCCAAACACTATAATTTAAAATTAAAAAAATACTTTTGACCAAAAAAAGACGCTTTTGCCTCAAAAGAAGCTTGGCCAGGCTAATTATACTGTAGATCCCAAATGTATTTCCGGATGTTTTAATATTCAAAAAGGAAAACAATTAACAATACAATAATAAATTAATTCAATCACATCACCTGTGGGGAGGTTGACTCGACCCTCCTAGTAGGAATGGCAATTGGGGCAAGGCGGGGCGAGGCGGAACAAGGCAGACACTTAATAGGGCAGATAGGGTATGAAATAAATAGAGCAGGTGATGTGATATCTTTCTTTTAAACTTGCAAACGACAAAATTGCAAATGACAAAATTAAACTCAAGGTGGGGACTTAATTAGTAGCTCTGAGGAGGGCTGAGATTTGCTGGATGTCAAACGGTCAAGAATGCAGACTGCAAATAGCATTGGAATTTCAATGGGAAATTTTCATAATCTACAACTAATAATAGAATAATATATTCTACAATAAATATATAAAAATAAACCTAAAAGTACGCCAGATTTCCTATTAAAGGGGAATAACATATCCCATAATTAGCCCCTAAACATTCTCCATTTTGTTAATTATTGATGACAATTATAACAATATTTCATAACCACGTTAATACATAAAAAATCTCATGTTTCTGTAACTGTGCAAAATTAATCAATCAAATTAAGAAGACCCAAATTTTTATTGGATATATTGAAGGAATCATTATCCAAAAAAATATACAATAATACATAGTGTGTATATACTAGTATATATGATACTAGTATAGTATATTTGTTAATACTATTTCTTCTCTTTTTTTTTCAGTTCAATATTTGTATACTATATATATATAACACAGTAATACATGGTGTGTATACTAGCATATATTATACTAGTATAGTATATTTGTTAATAATTTTTTTTTTTCCAGATTCAATATTTGTATACTATATATATAACACAGTAATACATAGTGTGTGTGTGTATATACTATATAGTGGTATATATTATACTAGTATAGTATATTTGTTCATAATATTTCTTCTTCTTTTCAGTTCGATGTTTGTATACTACATAAATATATAATAATAATTTACAACATAAATATATATATATATATATATATATATATATATATATATATACATATATATACATATATATATATTATATATATATACACACACACAATAATACATCATATAAAAATTTTGGTGAAGTAAAGACATTTTGCTGATGGAGAGATAAAGAAAATGCAAACTTGGGGGAAACGAATATAATGTATATACTATAAAATGTATATAATAAAATATATATATTATTAAAATATACAATAACAATATATAGTATATAATATAAAATCATACATTATCGAAAAAACTTTGGGGAAAGCAAACACTTTCGGCAGCAAAATTCCCAAGCCTTGTATGGTTTGTCAGGGTTGTAAGGGAGAAAGAAAATGAAAACCTTCTATAATTTAAAACTGAAAAGGCATGTTTCTTTTGAGCGTGAATTTGTTTTGATTATATTAATAATTAATACAAGGATGATTGAGATATTATAGGAGCCTAAAAAATTAGATAATGTGTAACTGTCCACTTAACAATTTGTTTGTGCCAGTGTCCCACGTTTAGGGGAGAAATTTTAGGAGTTTATGAACTTAATAATCTAATAAAAAAGTTAAATGGTTGTAATAAATTGTATTTTGTGAAATTTTCTAAAAGCAGTTGTAACTTTTATAAATAAGTGTTAAAAAAGTTGTATTCGGTGTAAATTCCTCAATTTGAATTATAGTTTGACATATTTGGCATGCATGCAAACCCTAGATATTAAAAGAAAGATATCAAAAAATAAAAAAATTCAAGCAATAGATTAAACTATATATATTATTCTCTTATGAAAATTTTAACTATAAAATAAAATTCATAATTCTAATTTGAAGATAAAAGGAGAAAAAAATAATTTTGTTTTACGTATAATACAAAATAACAACTATTAAAAATGTCGGCAGATTTTTTAACGAAATAGTAAAAGGCTTCTCTCTTTTTTTTTTTACTTTAAATGAATTCAAAAATCACAATTTTCTAATAAATATTAAATTATTTTAATTACATTGAAAAGTAATTATAAATATTAAAGTATTTATATCTAAATATATAAGACAAAATTACAGAATAATGCACTCCATCAGATGACCTTGCACTATTTTAGCCAAGTTATAAGTTTGCAAATGTGTAGCCAAATATCAATAAGATCTTTTCTTTTCCATTCCCTCTAATTATAACAACCTCATTTATTCCTACCTACCCCTATTGTAGCTCTCTCCTCATTTTTCACCCATAAATATTTAATTTAATTAATAAAAAAGAATCATATGCAAACAAAATTGAAAACAAAAATCAGTTCCCATTCAGTCAACATTTATTCGTGCCTTCTTCCACAACCAATACTTCTCTAAATTTTTTTTATTTTTTATTTTGTATATCTTCAGGTTTATACATACCTATCACAACTACAAAACGCAAAAACATACGCGAGAAACCTAAAATCTCATCTCCTTTAATGCTAATCTTGTTAAATTTCGATTATGATTTTGTGAGACATTTGGAGTGGGTATTGTTTGAACTTATTAGAAATAGTCTAAGTAGGTTGTATACAAAGTTTGAAGTTATTTGCTGGAGATTTGGACTAGTTTTATACAAGAATTGCAAGTAAAAATCGTACAAAAATTTCGTCAGAGATGCTTATACACTTTTATGCAATGTTATACACTTTTATACAAAATAGGTACATATGTATATAGCTGTATAATAGTGTATAAAGATGTATAATCACAGAGTGAAAATATTCTTGATATACTATGTATATAGGTGTATAAGAAGAAGAAGAAGAAGAAGAAGAAGAAGAAGAAGAAGAAGAAAGAAGAAGAAGAAGAAGAAGAAGAAGAAGAAGAAGAAGAAGAAGAAGAAGAAGAAGAAGAAGAAGAAGAAGAAGGAGAAGAAGAAGGAGAAAATGCGAGAAATTCACTAAATACCTGTAAATAATGTATCAATCGTGTATATAATAGTGTATAAGTGGTGTTTATACACTATTATACACTATTTATACAATATTACACATTATTATACAAATGAATCCTATCAATGAAGCTTCACGTGCTCTTCTTCTTCTTCCTTGGGCATCCTCTGAAATTTAACTAGCCTAAATCTACTCCAAATCACTTTAAATTTAAGTTTTGAACTCATCTTGATGATTTCAATAAATTGGGACAACACCCATTCCAAAAAACTAACAAGTCGGAAAACTCAATCTCTAAAATCGAATCTTCGAACCACCTATAATGGTGACTTTTATTTTTCAAATCCTTAGTTAACCATTGGAATCTGGAAAAGAACTGAAGGAGAATAAAGTTGAGAAATTTTGTGGTGCAAAGGCTGACATGGGAAGAAGAAGAATAACGAAGAAAAAAGGGAACGAAGAAAAAATGGGTGGGCTAACTGGTGAAAAGTAATTTTCAGGTTATGTACAACCTGGGCTACACTGGGTAAGGGCTTCAAACGTGCGCCATTTTCTGATGGGTTGTTGGGCCAAGTGACAAGGGATGTAATTCTCCCAATACATAAACCAAAAAATCAAAATTGAAAAAGAAATAGGAAAATAAAATAGTGCTGGTAGAAGGAATTGAACCTTGGATGACAAAACCAACTTCATACCTAGCCTTTAACCATTGCACCACCTAGCACTCTACTCCTCTTTTGGTACATTAAATTCTATTTATCTGCTTTTCCCGTGCCATGTGGATTCCAAGAACAAAGAAAGAGGGATGTTAACAGTGGGCCAACATAATATATATAGAGCCTTTCAAAAAGGCTTTATACATATAGCGTCTTTTTAAAAGACGTTATACTTAACTAGCCAAACGACCGTTAAACTATAGCGTGGTTTCAAAAAATATTATATATATATTTTGGTTACTAAATCCTTGAGTCCAAAAGAATCACATTTTGATTCCGGACTCTATGTAGGGATACTACACATAAGCCGGACCGGTTCGGACTTTTTATATACCAAATTAAGCCAATTATGTTGAATTCTATATATATTAAACAAATCAAATCGACAAAATTCGGGTTTTCATTCTCTTCTTTTTTTTTTTTTTTTAGGGGGGGGTAGGGGGGTAGGGGGGGGTGGGGGGGTGTTTCGAGCTGATTTTTCTTTTCTCGATGTGAAGCATCTCACAATATTTACTTGATTTTTGTGAAGCATACCCAAGAAAGTGCCAAACAAATTGGACAAAGTGAGTATTTCTTTTGATTGTTTAATCACATACATAGTTGGATGAAAACTGAAGAAAGATGAAAAAGTCTTTCCAAAAGCAGTTAAAATTCCTTTTTATCTTCTCATGCCATTCTAAAGTCCTTGACATTAACAATGATATTTTCAATAATCCATGTACAGATCAATTAGGGGTGTACATAGGTCGGGCTGGTTCGGATTTTACAATTACCAAATCAAACCAATTGTGTCGGGTTATTAAATCTAAAGACCAAACCAAACCAATAAAACTCGAATTTTTCAATCTCGCATTTTCTCAGTTTTTCAGGTTATTCAGATTTTTTCGTGTTTTTTCCGGATAAATCTTCGTAGAACAAAACATATAACTTGTGCTCAAAATATTTCTTTAATCCTAGTAAGATACAACTACATAAAGTATTTTCCAAGAAAATAATACAAAATATGAGATGTGTCATGGCTTATCCTAAAATATTCAACAATAAAAATAATAAAATTTTGTAATATAAATATTGCTAATTTAAAAGCCATAATAAAAATAAACATAATCTAAAAGTACTAAGTCATGGTAAAATAAGTAGACTAATAAGGGAGTATTATTTACATGACTAAACGCTACAGAAAAAAATAAAAATAGTGTTATGCATTTTTATTTAAATTATTGCAAAAAAAAAAAATAGATATTCAATTGTGATGACCCAAAAGGTCATCTTTTGTCTAGAATCCGTTTCTGTATTCTGAGGCCTTGAAAACCTCCTCTTATCTCTCCTCAATTTGCGTGCATAGTCCGAGCGCGATACCTGAAAGCTTTTGTGTGAAAATTTAAGAAATAACGATTTTTGGCTAAAAAAATATGATTTTAGTTGACTTCGGTCAATATTTTGGGTAAACGGACCCGGACCCGTGTTCCAACGGTCCCGGAGGGTCCGTAGAAAAATATGAGACTTGGGCATATGCCCGGTATCAAATTCCGAGGTCCCTAGCTTTAGAAATCAATTTTTGAAGAAAATTATTTTGCTGGTTTTTAAAGGAAATAAAGAAATTAATTAATGTTTGAACTCGTTGGTATCGGGTCCGTATTTTGGTTCCGGAGCCCGGTACAAGTTTGTTATGATATTTAAGTTCTATCTGCGAAATTTGGCGAGAATCAGAATTGATCGCACGAGCAAGTCCGTATGATATTTTTAGACTTGCGTGCATGTTTGGTTTGGAGCCCCGAGGGCTCGGGTGAGTTTTGGATAGGCCACGGAGTGATTAGAACTTAAGAAAACTCAGTTGTGCATCTCGTGTTATGCACAGGCCTCTGATCTCGCAAATGCGAGATCAAGCTTCGCAAATACGAAGTCTGCCGGCCTGGGAAATGCGACAACATTGTCGCAAATGCGAAGAAGGCCTGGGAAGGCCAACATCGCAAATGCTAAACTTTGGCTGGAATTGCGAAGGCCCAGAAGTCGCAAATGCGAAGGCAGCAGTAAATTCAAAGGGTTCGCATTTGCGATAACTGCAGCCTGTTAAGTGAGATTTTAGATGGGATTTTCACTTCATTCTTCGAAATTTCAAAACCTAAACTCCAAAGGGCGATTTTCCTAGAGCAAGTTCTTCCCCAAATCATAGGTAAATGAATATTAACTCCTTTTCTTCAATCTATTTCATCTTTTTACATGATTTCACTTTAAAATCTAGGGTTTTTCATGGAAAATTGGGTGTTCTTGGGTAGAAACTAGGATTTTTGAATTTTGGGGATTTGGACCTCAATTTGAGGTCGGATTTCAAAACCAATTGCATATTTGAGTTCGTGGGTGAATGGGTAATCGGATTTTCGTTCGAACTTCGAGTTTTGACCAAGTGGGCCCAGGGTCGGTTTTTGACTTCTTGGGGAAAACATTGGGAAATCTATACTCATGCATTAGAATTGTTTTATTTAGCGTTAATTGATGTTAATTAGATAATTATGACTAGATTCAAGCGGATTGGAAGTGGAACCGAGAGGTAAAGCGGTAATTGAGGCTTGATTTTGGCCGTGGAATCGAGGTAAGTATTTTGTCTAACCTTAGCTTGAGGGAATAGGTGTTGTTGTCTTAATTGATACGTGTTAGTATTGAGTTCGACGTATAGTCATGGTGATGAGTATCTATACGTTGATGTTGAGTGTGCAAGTGAATCTTATATTGTGACCGTTATGTCTCTTATCCTGTACTATTCATGCTTAAAATGATGTTTCTCTATGTTGAGCAAGTTTTATGATATTGTTGAGTATTTGATCATTGTTGAGTATTGACCCAAGTTAAGACTTATTTCATGGAACTAACTGTTTTCCGGTTGATAGGTGAGATTTTGATATAAGGGTAGTAATGGAATTTCGGAAGTTGAAGTACGTCCGTTGTGTCATTTGGGATGTGTGTGCAAAATTTCAGGTCATTCGGACGTGGTTTGATAGACTTTTTGATCGAAAGCGAAGTTTGGAAGTTCTTGGTACCTTAGGCTTGAATTCGATGATGATTTGGTGTTTTGGTGTTGTTTTGAGCGTTCCGAAGGTTGGAACAAGATTGAATGATGTTATGGGATATGTTGGCATGTTTGGTTGAGGTCCCGAGGGCCTCGGCTGAGTTTCGGATGGTTAAACGGATCAACTTTGGACTTTGGACTTGGCAGTTTTTGCTGGTTTTTGTTGCAGATGATTTGTTCTTCGCGTTCGCGGTCAGGGACTAGCGTTCGCGAAGGGTGTTCTCTGAGGCGACGAATTTTGTCTTCGCGTTCGCGCTTCGTGTGTCGCGTTCGCGATGTTGTGATGCTGTGATTCTCCGCGTTCGTGAGGCTTATGTCGCGTTCGCATAGAGGAAGATGAGTAGCTGGGTCCCCAAGGCGATTGTCCTACGCATTCGCGTAGTAGAAGTCGCGTTTGCGAAGTGTTGAGTCAGCTGTGCATCGCGTTCACGAGAGGGTTCTCGCGTTCGCGTAGAAGAAATTCCGGTCAGTGAAGCAGTGTGCTTCGCGAACTCGAGGGATATGTCGCGTTCGCGATGAAGAAATGTATGCGCAGACAGTTTATAATTTAAAATCGAGGGTTTAAGTCCAATATCATAAAAGCCATTGGAGAGCTCGAGAGAAGGTGGAATTTGAAAGGATTTTCAATGGAGCAATTGGGGTAAGTATTCTTCACTCATATTTGGTTTAATCCCATGATTTAGTCTTGAATTTCATCATTTAATTTGAGAAATTAGAGTGGAAATTGGGGAAAAATGGAAGAAAAGTTTGAGATTTCTTTTGTGGATTTGAATGGGCAATTGAGGTCGGATTTTGATGAATTTGATATAGGTAGACTCGTGGAGGATGAGGATTCTATTAATGTGACTTTTATCAGATTCCGAGACGTGGGCCCGGGGGCCGAGTTTGGCCAATTTCGGGATTTTTGGTATAAATTGGATATTTTCGAGTGGACTTTGTCCCCTTAGCATATTTTGATGGTATGAATCTGCTTTTGGCTAGATTTGGAGCATTCAGAGGCCGGTTCGAGAAGCAAAGGCATCGTGGGCTAGAGTTTGGACCGGATAGAGGTAAGTGATGATTGTAAATACTGTTCTGAGGGTATGAAACCCCGGATTTCACATCGTTGTGCTACCTTGAGGTGACACACACGCTAGATGACGAGCATGGGGTCGTGCACCGTTGGGGATTGTGACTTGGTACATCCCGTACGACTATTAAGTCACGTATTTTACTTGAAAACTATTTGATATTGTTATATTTTGGAAAAATATTATTGTGTTTGGGGCTTAATGCCGTGTCTGGGCCTTGTGCTGATTGTTTGGAAATAAGTCCCAAACCAACCTTGGATAGAATCTTGAAAATCTTGAAGAAAATTTACAAGCAACTTGGTACCAACTTGCACTCAACATCTAACATGACTATTGTACCATTCTTGGACATCAAGTAAGTCCTTTTTATGCTATAAAAATATGGTTTTATGTAGGACTTCATGGGCTGCAAGTTTGGACACATTTGAGGTGCTAAATTGGTCCAACAATAGCCTAATTTGGACCTTCTTCAGAGGATGTTTCTTGGGATCTAATCCACCTCTTATTGGACATGAATTTGGGCCATAAAATAATTATAACACCTAGACAACTCATATCCTTTATCCTTAAGATCTTCCTGCCAACTAACAACTTCTTTGATCGTTCCTGAAGTCTAATGACCTTATTTTGCAAATTTTTATCTTGAGATCTTGTTAAAGGCCCTCTTTGAGATTCCAAATCTTCATCCTTGTCCTTGAATAGATTTGAGCTTCCTAGGATGCTATTATTCCCCTCTTCTTGAAGAAAATTCGTCCTCGAATTTCGACCTTGCAAGAAAACGAAGACAGGCACTAGAAAATGGCATCCACTAATCTGTAAAAATGGTATGAATAAAATAAGATAGTGACCATGTGTCCACTTAACCCAATTAAGCCTAATAGGTGTAAATACTCCTTTATAAAGCATATGGACATCATCATCCCAATAAAATTTATGCCTACTTAGATTTGTCCCATAAAAACCTCTCTTAAGGTAGTCAAAAGATGTGCATGACAGTGAAATTACAAAAGACTGATCACGCATCCATTTAAAATAAGTATTTCTACCACATTTATCAAATAAAATACTTTTATGATATAGCCAAGTATCAATTACAAATCTCATGGATTCTTTTATATGTAAGCTATTCAAAGAAGCACATAAATTCACAAGAAGGTTAGAAGAACCCGTAATTCCCAAAATAAAAGTTTCAATACATTCAAGCTCATGACTATAACATTCCCAAATAATATTCTCAACATCAAAGGATTCTAAACAATTGCTCAAAGTGTCACAGAAAGAGTCATAGATAAGCTCATGAAAGAGTATTTGATCACTAACGTCACAATAATCATGCATAGCCTCTTTACTAGTATCAAATACTTTTACATGCTCGTAATCAGTATGACTAGAAGAATGACTTCCTATCACACAAAAAAACTCACATTCTAGCAATTTATCACATGAAAACCCATTTCCAAGTCTCTTCTCTAAATTTCATGCCTCTTTCCACCAAGTTCGAACAAATAATCATCTATGTCATACTCAATTTCAAAAGGAAGCAAATTACTCTTGCACTTGAAATTAGATATTACAATTAGTGACTTGATATGCATCAAAATATCACCATCCACAAAAATAATAAAGTCACCAACATAAGAAATAAGAGTATTGTTCATTACCTCCAGAAATATCTTAGGTGTTCTAAAAAGGCCAAGAATGTGAATAAACCAGTTTTACATACCAATACCTGGACTTTTTTACTAATGGAACAACATCACCTTTTATTCTTTGATGCAATGTCTCTAACTTAGCAATTCTTTAGGGAACTCCGTGTTATAAACCTGTAAATAAGGATCAAGAGAGTAAAAAGATTCAACAACAAAGAAATTAACCAAGATTTATCTTCCACCATCCAACAAGAATAGATATCGCCAAATTCATGTAGGAATCCAATTGGATCTTTTGCCACCATCTCTTGCACTTTATCTCCCCTTTCAAAAGGTCTGTCAACACTTGGCTGCACAAAATCACAATAACTAAAACAAGAAAGAGTTAATGGGTTGGTAAGTAAAGAACATGTTTTCTTACTTACACTCTCTTTGGCTTTTATCTCAAGACTAACTTTTTCCTCACCCTTAGCCTCTTTTCTCTCACTAAAGTTTTTTTCTTTTTCTTCACTCAAACCCTCCTATTTTTCTCTCTCTACCTCACATACTTTTGTTATCTCATTGCCTTTTCTCTTTTCTTTTCCCTCAAGCTCGCTCTTTTTCTCACTTGACATCCCATTCTCTTCACTCAACACAACCTCTCCTTTCTCCTCTCTTGGGATATCGACATGCACTCCCTTACTCTTCTCATTCTTTTCTCTCTCATATTTTTCCATATTCTCTTTAACAGTCTTTTCATCTTCACAAATTTGTGAGGGAGTCAAAGGCCCAAGACTGAGTTTCTTCCCGTTAACCTCAAAAGAGTATCTATTTTTTTCCATGTTATATGAAGCTCTTCTGTAAACATGCCATGGCTTTCCCAACAAGATATGATCATTATTCATGGGAATCTCATCACACCAGATCGCATCCTCATACCTTCCAATAGAGAATAGTAATAACACTCTTTTATCTACCTTTACTCCTCTCAACATGTAGGGTTCAATATGCTCAACACAATGCAAGTTCAATTTCTCAATCATATAAGTGCTAATTGAGTTATAGCCAAACATTGTCAATTCTAAGGGCACAAATTGCAGACATCACTTTAGCTCTTGTTTGAAAAATAACTTTACCATTGTCTTCCTTCCATTCAGCATATTGTAAGTTCGACTTTTCAAATTGTTGAGTCATAGCTCGCATCCGTTCTTCATAACTACCTGTTTGAAACATCTTGAACAAAAATTAGAAGAAATATATATATCTCAAAATTTGGCTTTTCTCTCAAATGTTCTCACCTCTCTTGCCTTTTTTCACTCAAAGCAATTCTTGGTTGTTAATCTTTAGATTTATTAATAAACCTAACAAGTCACAACCCGTAGTGATAAGAATGAGTTAGAAAAAGAAAAGGAAAGTAGGAGACCAAACCTAGAAAGAATAGAAATTGGTTAGTGTTAAAAGAAAAAGAAAAGAATTTAAGACACCCAAAACCCACAAGAATAAGCAAAGAAGTTACCTTAATCTTCAAGAAGCATCCTAGGAAGCTCAAATCTATTCAAGGACAAGGATGAAGCTTTGGAATCTCAAAGAGGGCCTTTAACAAGATCTCAAGATAAAAGTTTGCAAAATATGGTCATTGGACTTCAGGAACGATCAAAGAAGTTGTTAGTTGGGAGGAAGAGCTTAAGGATAAAGGATATGAGTTGTCTAGGTGTTATAACTATTTATGTCCCAAATTCATGTCCAAGAGGTGGATTAGATCCCAAGAAACATCCTCCGAAGAAGGTCAAAATCAGGCCATTGTTGGACCAATTTAGCACCTAAAATGTGTCCAAACTTGCAGCCTTGAAGTCCTACATAAAGACACGTTTTTATAGCATAAAAATGACTTACTTGATGTCCAAGAATGGTACAATAGTCGTGCTAGATGTTGAGTGCAAGTTGGTACCTAGTTGCTTGCAAATTTCCTTCAAGGTTTTCAAGATTCTATCCAAGGTTGGTTTGAGACTTATTTTCATATATTATGGGACTATATTTATTGTTTTCCTAGTTATTTAAGGATATATTTTTCTTTTCCTAAGATTTTTGAAGTTACTTTCCAAGATTGACTTGGTTTTTGTTTCCTAGTGTTTTTCCTTTTCCTAAGGTAGTTGGACTTGTTGTCCAAAGTAGTTTAGGCCTTTATTTCCTTTTTTTTTTAGGCTTAATTTCGTGACCCCTCCTACCTATATAAGGGGTGTCTTCTTTGTTTTTAGACTTAGATTATTCAGACTATTATCAATAAAAATTGTGAGATTTTCTTGCACTCTTGTGTGAGGCTACTCTTAGATTTATTCTTCAACCTTCAAGACTCAACTTAAGGTGGTAAGATTAAACACTTTCGAGATCTTAGATCACTTTTAGGTATTCAAGAAAGGTGATAATTTTAGGCTTATTGTTGTTCTTGTTATTCTAAAAGGGTCGAGTTTCACATTCTATCTCTTGTTTTTAATTCTCTACCAAAGGCGATTAGTTCTTTGTTAGCTAATTGTTGTTGTTAGGATTCAACTTCAAGAATAGACTTCTTGAATTCAAGAAACTCTTTCTTGAATTTAATTTATCTTTAATTTTCCGCCCTTTTTCATTTCTTTATTTTCTTTTAGCTTCCGCATGTTTCTTGATTTTCTTCTTTTTCTTTAGTAATTATTGAATCTCTTATCGTGTTGTTATCACAGGTTAACAGACAGTGTACACAGGTCACTGTCAAATTCAAGCACAAGGCATACACGTGCAAGGGATAAGTAATAGTGGTTATTTACGATATTCCCTGAATGAAAAGGTTGCATGATTAATAAGGAGCAGGACTCCTTATCAATAAGGAAATAGTGAGAGAGTGAAGTTAATTAGAACTCTTCCACCAAGGAAGAGTAAAGCATAAGTTTTCTAGTTAATCCTAGTCCTTCTATCTCTCTCTCTCTCTCTCTCTCTCTCTCTCTCTCTCTCTCTCTCTCTCTCTCTCTCTCTTTCTACTATTTCCAGTGTACCCATCGTCTAGCTTTCTTTACAGTAGTGTGATCTCAATAAAAGAATATGATTTTTTGCAGTGGAACTTTCACACTTAATTGGTTATTATAAAACTTAGAGTTCACAAGAAAGATTGCAACACAAAAGTACGGACTACAAACACTGAAAAGAATTACTAAATTCAAGACGAAGATATTGTAGTAATTCATCAATGGATTTCTTGATGTATAGAGTTTCCACCATTGACAGCCATTAAAAGACTTTGAATCTTTGAAATTGAATTTGGATTTTCAAAAACCATTATCTGTTTGGATTGGGTGTTGTTGCAAACAATTGGGAATATTGTTTGGAGTTTATATCTCAATTTTGAGGGTGTTTTGGTGAAGATTAGACTTGATTTTGGCTGAATTTCTTGCTGAAACTCGNACTTACGTTACGTTACTTACTTCTTACTTCTTACTCTCTACTTCTCTCTCTCTCTCTCTCTCTCTCTCTCTCTCTCTCTCTCTCTCTCTCTCTCTCTCTCTCTCTCTTTCTATATATATATATATATATATATATATATAGCGGCAATAAAAATTGCCGCTAAAACCTTTACCGGCAATTACTTATTAGCCGTTGTATCTAGCGTCGCTAAAAGTTTTAGCGGCAATTCAACCAAGTGTTGGTATAGACACAAATTATTTCCGCTAAAAGACGTTTACTTTGGCGGCATTATTAGATATTACGTTGCTTATTGCCGGCAAAAACCATTAATTACTGATAAAATATACCTCTTTTAGCAGCAATAGTAATGATAATGGCGACTATAACTATTCCTAAAACACCTTTATTTGTATTTTATATATGACAATGATCCATTGTTCCATCAATTTTATTGCCAAGACATGTTTGCCTATTTGTTATTCAAGTTGATCCAAATATTATCAATATAATAATACGTGACCAAAAAAATTACATAAAAATGCACAAAAGTTTGTAATAACAAACTAATATACATTCTAAAAAGCACTTTGTATTTCATTAAATCCAGAACAAAAAAAACATCAAATACATAGTTTCAAAGTGTGAACATAAGAGAGAAAAAAAAACCTTTTAAATTCAATTTCATTTCAAGTTTAACAAGTATCTCTTCAACCCTCCACTATAATGAAAGTCTTCCACAAGTGTTCCAGCTTGAATATCCATTTATGCACCAAAATAATAGGCCAACTAACTTACATCTCAATCTTCTTGCAGATCTGAATCAACATTTGAGGAGGTTCACAAGGCTAAAATTATACTCCAAAAGATCTAAAAATCAAAGCTCCAAAGAATAAACACAGCCACTACCAGTTGTCAGCTCCGCGCCAAGCATGTTTGATGATCATTGCCAGATTCAACCATAGCCCAAACGAAAGCAACATCCATGATTCTTGTTAAAGGTACAGATGCAGTGAATTCTGTTTAAAATAAGGTAGGCACTGTAACGACCCAACCGGTTGTTTTGAGCTTTTTCACTTTGCTCACCAGTTCTCGGGCATGACTTGCCCCGTGTGATGTATTACGACTCATGTTAATCGTTGGTTTTGGTTTCAGGTTAATCGGAATGAATTTGGAAGAACAGTTCCTAGTTTGATGCTTGAAATTTGAAAGGTTTGACCAATATTTGACTTGTTTGTATATGATCTTGGATAGAAATTTTATGATGTGGTTAGCTTCGTTAAGTGATTTGGGACTTAGGAGCGTGATCGAAATATGTTTTGGAGGTCCGGTGTAGAATTAGACTTGAATTGGTGAAAGCTAGTTTTTGGCGTTTTCCAGTTGATAGGTGAGATTTTGATATAGGGGTCGGAATGGAATTCCAGAAGTTGCAGTAGCTTCGTTATGTCATTTGGGATGTGTGTGTAAAATTTTAGGTCATTCGGACGTGGTTTGGTTGGGTTTTTGATCAAAAGCGTATTTCGGGAGATTTTAGAAACTTAGGCTTGAATCCGATGTGTTTTGGTTGATTTAGTGTTGTTTGAAGTGTTTTGATGATTGGAACAAGTTTGAATAAGGTATTGGGTTATGTCTGTGCTATTGGTTGAGGTCCAGGGGGCCTCGGGTGAGTTTCGGGTGGTCAACCGGACCATTTCATGTTGTGAAATATTGCAGAATCTCAGCTGTTAGTGTTGCAGGTTTTTGACCTTCGCGTTCGCGAAGCATGTTCCGCGATCGTGAAGGTGTGAGGTCGATGATCTCCACGTTTGCGTTTTCTCTTCCGCGTTCGCGATGTGTTGATGTGTTGGTCATCGCGTTCGCGAGGTGCAGGTCGCGTTCGCATAGTGGAAGAAGGGTAGCTGAGTCTCCAATGCATTTGTTCTACGCGTTCGCGTAGTAGTTGTCGCGATCGCGAAGCGTTGAGGCAGTTGGGCATCGCGTTCGCGAGATGGGTCTCGCGTTCGCATAGAAGAAAACCCGGTCTGTGAAGCAGTGTGCTTCGCGAACGCGAGGGAAGTGCCGCGTTCGCGATGAAGGAAGTCTAGGCAGACAGTTTATGTTTTAAAATCGAGGGTTTAAGTCCAATTTCATAAAAACCATTGGAGAGCTCGGGAGAAGGTGGAATGTGAAGAGATTTTCAGTAGAGTTATTGGAGTAAGTATTCTTCACTCATATTTGGTTTAATTCCATGATTTGGTCGTGAATTTCATCATTTAATTTGAGAAATTAGAGTGAAAATTGGGGGAAAATGGAAGAAAAGTTTGAGATTTCTTTTGGGGAATTGAAGGGGAAATTGAGGTCCGATTTTGATGTCCTTGGTATGTATAGACTCGTGTGAGGACGAGGATTATATTGATGTGACTTTTGTTGGATTCTGAGACTTTGGCCTGGGGCCGGATTTGAGCAATTTCGGAATTTTGATATTAAATTGGATATTTTCGAGTGGGCTTCGCTCCCTTAGCATGTTTTAATGATTATGTACTGATTGTGGCTAGATTTGGAGCATCCAGAGGTTGATTCGTGCGGGCTGATAAGTTAGGATTTTAACGTGTTTTATGCCCATACTTGCCTACGCTTTTGTTCTAAATTGGTACAAAATAGTGCCAAAATGCTCACAAGTTGTACTTGATTGCAGGTTTGATCGACAAGGCGATGAAAGTCAAATATCGGCTCAGAAAGGAGTGAAACCTGCTCAAGTGTCAAAGATCAAAGAAGTAGAGGAAAAGAGGCCCTAGTGCGGACCGCGTGACTGTGACCGCGGCCGCACTAGGAGATTCAGAGAAGTGTATATTCAGAACTTTCACCACGCGGCCGCGGTTGGATTTATGCGGCCCGCGTTCAGCTTACGCGGCCGCGCCACTTTTTCATGCGGCTCGTGTGAAGAGATTCAGAGAGATGCCAAGTTGGGACCAGAGCAAGCAACGCGGCCGCGGTCACACTTACGCGGTCCGCGCCAGAGTTCCCGCGGCCGCGCTACACTTTCGTGCGGTCCGGGTGCCTCAACTTCAGAGAGTTAGATTCCAAGAGTTCAAGAGCCAACACGGCTACGCTACCTTTTTGCGCGGCCCGCGCTGACCCCGCAAGGGTATTTTTGTCCAGTTTTTCCAGCCACTATAAATAGATCCTTTTTTCCATTTTTAGGTTAAGTTTTTTATCAGATATTGAGCTGTGCTCGTGAGAACTGAAGTTTTAGCCTACTTTTGCATTTTAGCATAAATTTCTCAATAGATTCTTGTAGTTTCTCATCAGTAATTAATTATTATGTTTAGTTCTTCTTCTAATTCTTCTGTTTCTTCTTTAATTATGTCTAGCTAAACCCATTAGCTAGGGTTGTGGCTCAACCCTAGTGTGGGTAATTGATGAGTGTTGCCATCTAAGGTTAGGATGATATTGGGTGTTTGCTATTTGGGTTAATTTTAGGTTTTAATTAAGGATTGGTGGTTGCAAACACTAATTCTAGCTTTGTGGGTTTAACTCTTCTTGAGAAAGAGAGTCCATGACCCCAAAATTGACCCAACAAGGAATTGGGATGGACCCATGAGAAATGGTAGTCCCAATTAACGGGTTAAATCTCGAGAGAGTAATCACCCTACTTGAACCCTAGTTGCTTGGTCTAATTGGCCAACCCAATTGGTCTCGAGAGAGTCAATTGGGCAAAGTCACTCTCTCTACCGAGAGGTTTGAGAGTGGATACAATTGTGCAACGGTTATAGCATAAGCCCCAAATATGTCAACTTATCCTTAGTATCATCTACCCGTTAGTTAGCCACCTAGGCAATGCCACGACCCTAGTGCCTTTCTCTATATTAATTACAACTTAGCATTATCTCCGTAGCATAATTTAGCTTCAAACATTAGTCTTATAATAGTAGATATAAGAATCAAACCAAGAATGTTAGAAGTGACAGTAGAAGCGCAACTGCAATTCTAGACTATACAGACAATACAACTCCATTACTAGCTCCCTGTGGAAATTCGATCCTGAACCACTATTCGGGTAAAAGCTGTTGCAACCCGCTCTTCCTACCTTAGTGTAGTGTTGAGTCGACAGCGATCAACTTTTTGGCGCCGTTGCCGGGGAGCTTACGGTGTTGACTATCTGTTTAGCTCGTTTTGTGTTTTGCTTCACTTTCTTTCTTGTTTACTAATTTTGTTTGTGTCGATCATTCAGGTACTATGGCTCTTAATGCAAACGAGCCTCTTGGCAACGTGAATGCGGGGGAGGAGGTAGATGATCTTGAGCCCGAAGAGGTTCAACCACCTCAAGTTCCACGTAGAGGCCGTCAGGCCAATGCAAATGACAACAATCCTATTCTAGACCCTCCTCCGCCACCGCCAAGAGCAGTCCCAAGAGTTCTACCAAATCAAGGGTACGCGAGTGCCATTGTTCCTCCCCGAATCTGGGCGGGGAACTTTCAAATCACAAATGTAATGTTGACCTTGCTTGAGCAAAGAGGATATTTTACGGGCGCCTCCGATCAAAATGCATACAAGCACTTGAAAGGGTTCGTAGATACTTGCTGGGGCAGCAAACAAACAAACGTGTCAGAGGATGCGTTGAGATTGAGGCTTTTCCCGTTTTCTCTTTGGGGTAAAGCGTTGGACTGGTTAGAAAGGCTTCCAAATCATTCTATTCACACATGGGATGAATTGGCGGACAGATTTATTGCCAAGTTCTTTTCTCCAAGTCATATGGTGGCTCTTCGGGATGAGATTCTAGCTTTCAAACAAATGCCAACGGAACCTTTGCACGAGATATGGGAACGATATAGAACAATGGTGAAGGAGTTCCCTAATAACGACATGACCGAGGCGTGATACAACAAACCTTTTATCAGGGCATCAACACCACGAACCAGTGCATTGTGAACCAATTGGCCGGAGGGAACTTTGTGAAACTTTGTTACCAAGAGGCATGTGATGTACTTGATGAAATGGCCGACACCTCTTCGGCATGGCAAAGCCGAGCGAATGTGCCCCAAGGTGACCCCACGGTCATCCATTTGCACAAGGAATTGAACAATCATGGCCAAGCTATTGCCGAGCTTACAACAACTATGAATCAATTGGCAAAGGCGCAATTGCAACAAGTCCAAAACCCGCGCCAAGTCAATGCAATGGAGAGTGTCTCTATGTTGAAAAGGAGGCAAAGAGGGCAACAACAACCTCAAGGTAATGGTGAGCAATTTGACAACAACAATGATGGTGGTGGTTATTCGAATGAGTGCTATGATGATCAAAGTGAGGAATGCCAATATGTCAATAACTACCAAGGAAATAGAGGAAATCAA
>NW_017670350.1:673867-693906 GCF_001879085.1 Nicotiana attenuata
ATCGATTTCATGGGTCCGTTCGTGAGCTCTTGTGGGAACACTTATATTCTCGTGGCGGTGGATTATGTCTCAAAGTGGGTGGAAGCCGTGGCTTTACCCGACAATAAAGCCCGAAGTGTTGTAGCATTCTTGAAAAAGAGTATCTTCACAAGGTTTGGTACCCCTCGTGCTATCATTAGTGATGGGGGGTCTCACTTTTGCAACAAGGCTTTCGACTCATTGCTTGCTAAGTATGGACTAAATCACAAAGTGACCACCCCCTATCATCCTCAAGCCAGTGGTCAAGTGGAAGTGTCCAACCGAGAAATAAAGAGTATCTTGTCCAAGACGGTAAATGCTAATAGGACCGATTGGTCGAAGAAATTGGATGATGCTCTTTGGGCCTATCGGACGGCTTACAAGACCCCAATCGGTATGTCTCCGTATCGGTTGGTGTTTGGTAAAGCTTGCCATCTTCCGGTGGAATTGGAGCACAAGGCTATGTGGGCATTGAGAAAGTTGAACTTGGAATGGGATGTTGCGGCAAATCTCCGGGTTGAGCAACTAAATGAGCTTGATGAGTTTAGATTTCATGCCTACTCCAGCTCGTCCTTATATAAGGACAAGATGAAATACCTTCACGACAAATATGCTCGGGGTAAGGAATTCAAGGTTGGTGATATGGTTCTTCTTTTCAACTCCCGGTTGAGGTTATTTCCGGGAAAGCTCAAGTCAAAGTGGAGTGGGCCTTTTGAAGTGGTATGTGTGACTCCTTTCGATGCTCTTGATCTTAAGAACAAGAATGGTGAAGTATTTCGGGTCAATGGACATCGTGTCAAGCATTATTTGGGAAAGTTTGATGATAGCCACGTGGTGGTACTCATTCATTTGAAGTGATGTAATGGTAACATGCGTCGTGCCGCGATGTCAATATAGGCGCTTCTTGGGAGGCAACCCATGTCTTTTTCTTTTTCTTTAATTTTCTTTGTAGATTAGGATTTTTGAGCTAATTGTTTGTGAGATGTTGCAGGTATTGTGTTGAGGCAGTGCAAAACAAAGGAAAAACACTGGTAGTCTCTGAAGTAGCCAGTGCGGACCGCGGTGCACTTTTTTGCGGTCCGCGCTGGCATGTCGCTAATTGCATGCTCTCTGAAGTTTTCCACCGCGGCCGCGGTCAAATCTGTGCGGTCCGCGGTGGACCTTCGCGTCCGCAGTGCACTCCACCGCGGCTGCGTTGGTTGCCTTCTGAAACTTCGGACTTTAAAACCCAGCACGGACCGCGGTCACTTTTGCGCGACCGCGCTGGTAGGTGAGTGTGGGCCCCCCAGTTTGTCTATAAGTAGGGCCATAGGGTTTCATTTTACCTTTTTCGCATTCGCACTTTGAGCACTCAGAGCTATAGAACACTGTCCATCCTTGCTAAGACTATTTTTTTTTGACTTCTTGGACTACTTGCACTCCATCCTCATAAAGTTGGTAACATTTCATGCAATTGTGATTAATTAAATTGCTTATGTTCATTTTTTTATAGCTTGTTCAGTAGTTTAGCTTCTTCCTTTTCTTTAACTGTTAGACTAGGTTGATTTAAAACTAGGGTAATGCACCAAATCTTGTTTGCTTAATGGGTGAACTGAGTAGGGACAAAGTAGGTGTAATAACTTGTACAAGAATGGAAAAATATGCACCCCTAACTTAGTTCCCGGAAACCCTAGTTCAGCGCATCCGCGGTCATTTTTGCGCGACCGCGCTGCCCTAACGCGGTCCGCGCTACAAGTTTGTGCGGACCGCGGTGCCTTGGTGACTGAAAGGTAATTGCCTCCAGCGCGGCCGCGTTCATGTTAGTGCGGTCCGCGCTGGACCACCGCGGTCGCATTACATTTTTGTGCGGACCGCGATGGGAGATTCAGAGGAGGTATATTTTGGGCCTTTGCCCAACGCGGACCGCGTTACAAGTTTGTGCGGTCCGCGGTGCCCCTAGCGCGGCCGCTGTCAAGTTTGTGCGGTCCGCATTGCTAGGTTCTGCAACCTGTTTTTGATGCTGTGTACTGATATTGTTTATGAAATCTATTTTGATTCACTTGTTTCACTGCATGTGCTTAAACTAACAATGTTAGATGATTATCTTTGCAGACAATGGTTAAACAAAGGGGAGCCAAACAATCACAACAACCCGGGAGAGGAGGTTCCTCCCGAGGGGGTAAAGGAAAAAGAATAGTAAAGCTCACTCCCCAGGCTAGGGAAAACATTAAAAAGACTCGAAAATTGATCAAAGCTGCTGACAGGGCTGCCTCGCATTCATCGGGGAGTGAGTATGTGCCTTCCAAGGACATCTCCTCAGATACAATCCCAACTCATGTAACCGACCCCCCGCACCTACTTGATACCCCTCCATCATCACCCACCTCCAAAAGAGCAGTGACTGTAGTCTCGGATTCTTCTGACGAGTCCGCAGCTGGTAGTAAGCAATACTCCACCTCCCCCACAGCTTCATTAGCCAAGATGAGGGAGGTGAACCTCAGGTTGTGGGATTGAGAGAACTAGGAAGCCTGAAGTCTGGGAGGATCGGTTTGTCAGTCAAGTAGCCTTTCATAAGTTTCGGGAGTGGTGGCCGGTAAGGAAGTTGATACGGAGAGAAGCTTTATTGATACTAACCTTTTACCCCATAACCCAAACGTGCAGAGAGAGTTCAGAACAAGATGGGGCTGGGAGTTCTTCATGGAGAAGTGCATAGATGCTAACGAGCACATGGTTAGGGAGTTCTACTCCAATGTGGCTCATATAGTCAAGGATACCAAGGTGACCAAAGCTCGTGACAAAACAGATATTTGATGGGAGATCGTTAAATGAGTATTTGGGGTTCCGTGATGAAGACGAGTCTTTGTATTTGGCTAAGTTGGCAACGGGAGAGGAAGTCCGCCCATGGTTGGCCCAGTACTTGGCAATTCCAGGTACTGTGCCGGAGTGGTTGCAAGCTGGAAAGAAGATATTCAGGAAGACATTCAGTTTTGAGGCTCGAGGTTGGTTGACCTTTGTATGCAGTCGGCTTGACCCTTCTACTCATGACCAGACAATTCCACTTACCCGAGCAGTTCTGGTTGCATCTATCATGGCTGGGTACCCGATCAACGTGGGCAATGTGATGTCCCGTGTGATCTCTGCGGTGGGGCAAGAGCATGACAGGAATTATCCTTTTCCAAACACCCTATCGATGTATTTTCGGGATCTAGAGGTGGAGAAGAGGAGATATGATGTCAAGACAAAGCCGATAGATCCTTACTCTTGGTATAGCATGCAGGGTCCGGACAACCCTAAATCCAAGAACTACAAGCCACCTTCCTCTGCCCCAACTGGCCAGTCTGAGGAGCCAGTTGCGGTAGAGCCTTCTGCCGAGCCTTCTGCCATACCTGCTGCCACTACAGTCGGGGATTTGCCTCCAGGACCTTCTTCTTCTGCTGGTCCCAGTACTTCAGCTGGCCCGACTGTGCCATCTTCCAGGACTCACCCATTCACTGCCCATCAGCTTAGTCAGACTTTGGCTAGCCTGAACAACTGGATGTCAGCAACGCCATCCAAGTTGTCCACCTTGTCTTCCACTATTCAGACCCAGGCAGCACCTCAGCCAGTTCAGATTTCTCAGTCCATTGAGGATACCTTGAAGCAGCTCCTGGAGAACCAGGAAAAGATTTTGAAGACTCAGGTCACCCTATCTGCAGCAGTGGAATCACATGGCAAGGCTCCGAAGGAGCTTTTCAAGGAGCACAAAAAGATGAGAAAGTCAAGGGCGTCTAAGGAGTCGGTGAAGGTGCTTAGAGCGGACGTGGACAAGCTATTGGCAGATCAGATGCCTTTAGACTTGTTATTTGAGGATTCAGCTCCTCCAGCAGCAGCACCAGAGCCACAGCAGGAGCAGGCACCCAGGCCTCCAAGGAAGAAGAGGAAGCTTCCCAGTACAGAGGGTGTAGTGATTGAGCTTGCAGAGACTCAGGAGATTCACTCCAGTGATGCACCCGATATTCAGCCGGTCCAGGAGCAGTCCACTATCCCAGCAGCAGAGCAGCAGCAGGCCGGGAGCCAGTCTGAGGTTCCCGCCCATGCAGAGGATCAGGGGACCACTGAGGATCCCATGCAGACGGACCAGGCCTAGGGAGCTCTTCTATATCCTTTCATTGATTTTTTGTGCTTATTTGTGTAGTTGGCATTGGGGACAATGCCAGCTCTTATTCGTGGGGGTGCGCCCTACATTTTTTGGATTATCTGGATGACTGTACATATTAGATTCTCATTTTATGTTCTGTTGATTTGATTTTCTAGTTGGTCTGTATATAACTTTACATTTTAGCTACTTTTCTCGTACTTTTTATTCTCTTTTGGTCTGTATATAAAGTTACATTCGGTATATTTGCATCCCTTATTGTATATTCTACTCCCCGATTGTACATATTCATTCTATTTTTCTATTTTCACAAAATTTTTCGTTTTTCTTTTTGTAGCTTAATGGATAGGCTCGTAGCCTTTTGTTTTGTTTTTGGCATTTTCAATAAGCCCTTGGTTTTCTTAATGCCACGGTTCTTTCCAAGGGTGGAGTATAGTGCGAACCGGGTGGCTCTTCCCGATGATGGATGGAGTGACTACCTTCTTAAGGGTTTGAGTCCGTTTTTTTGATTTTTCTTTTGTTTTTGGTAGTTGTAGTTAAGGGCACCTCAAGCAAAGCTTCACTTGGGCCTAGCACATTTGCCTTTGATCCCATGGTCAAAGACATAATGTTGTGTTTAGGATGGTGAAAGTCGTGTCCTTGAGACTCTTGTGTTGACCAAACAATCATCATGTGGTCTTTTTGGACCATTGTGCGCTTGAATCATAGCTGAGGTCGTTGTGGGCCCTCGACTCGATGTCTTTAGCAATCCCCTAGCAGGTGTGGTGAGGTTTCGAATTTTGAGTCCAAGTCCCGAGCCAATGGTCTAGAACTTGCCCTGAATGTTTGTTGAGGCGAAATCCTAGGTGAAATTTGACTTGAGAAGTGATTATAGGCTCTCCTTGATACGAATGTTAAGTTGAACAATTCCATAGCCTACCAAAAAGATGATCCCTAGTTAACCCTTTTGAGTCTTAAGCCTTTTCTTTCGAGAACCAATGCTACAAGCCTATACCCGTTCTAAATGATTACCCTCTCTTGGCACCCAAATCTTCCTTTGAGTAATGGAAAATGTCTAAGTTCGGGGGGAGAGACAAGAAAGGAAACAAAGTTGTTGAAAGGTACAAAAGCAAAAGGAAAAGGAAGGCAATGAAAAAGCAAGAAAAGAAAAAGACAAAAAGAAAGTTCAAAGTGAACAAGAATAAAAAGGGATTCAAAGGAAACAAAAGTGAAAAAGGTGTGGAAAAAGTAGAAAAGGAGAAATGTTTTGAATTGCATAAAAAAGGGTGACAATGTGTCTCTCTAACCCCTTGTAAAGAAGTGAAATACTCAAAAGAGTCAAAAGAGTTGTGCCAAAATGAATCAAAAGAAGTGCTTAAGGGAAGAGTGAACCCATTTGAACAAAAACATGTCCTACCCTTACCCAAAAGCCTTCACAATGACTCTGCAAAAGCCCTATATGATCTTGAGTTGAAGGGAACCTACATTAGTGGATACTTTCATAAGGGGCAAGCATATGGTACCTAGAGCCGGACTTGTGGCCTTCTTCTTGAGAGAGATGAGTGAAAGTCCATCAACCTCAATTTGTGTGTCAATACTCTAAAAGGTGAGGTTCGCTTAGGGAGAGTTGAGGATGTGTGAGTTTGGGTTCCACAATGACCAAGGTATTTGAGAAAAGTTCTTTGATGAAATGTGTCAACTCTTAATGCTCTTGTGTCACACTTGAACCATAGTTTTCAAAGTTTAAAATGTGTTAATGATGCATTCTTATTGAGGGCAATTGTTAGTCCCAATTGATGCTTGTTGAAGTTACTTTAGGATAGCTGGAATTACTTGGATGTTCCTTTAAGGGGTGGGTCTTATTTTGTTTGCTTGAGGACAAGCAAAGGCTTAAGTTTGGGGGAGTTGATAAGTTAGGATTTTAACGTGTTTTATGCCCATACTTGCCTACGCTTTTGTTATAAATTGGTACAAAATAGTCCCAAAATGCTCACAAGTTGTACTTGATTGCAGGTTTGATCGACAAGGCGACGAAAGTCAAATATCGGCTCAGAAAGGAGTGAAACCTGCTCAAGTGTCAAAGATCAAAGAAGTGGAGGAAAAGAGGCCCTAGTGCAGACCGCGTGACTGTGACCGCAGCCGCACTAGGAGATTCAGAGAAGTGTATATTCAGAACTTTCAACACGCGGTCGCGGTTGGATTCATGCGGCCCGCGTTCAGCTCACGCGGCCGCGCCACTTTTTCATGCGGCCCGCGTGAAGAGATTCAGAGAGATGCCAAGTTGGGACCAGAGCAAGCAACGCGGCCGCGGTCACACTTACGCGGTCCGCGCCAGGGTTCCCGCGGCCGCGCTACACTTTCGTGCGGTCCGCGTCCCTCAACTTCAGAGAGTTAAATTCCAAGAGTTCAAGAGCCAACGCGGCCGCGCTACCTTTTTGCGCGGCCCGCGCTGACCTGGCAGGGGTATTTTTGTCCAGTTTTTCGAGCCACTATAAATAGATCCTTTTTCCATTTTTAGGTTAAGTTTTTTATCAGATATTGAGCTGCGCTCGTGAGAACTGAAGTTTTAGCCTACTTTGGCATTTTAGCATTAATTTCTCAATAGATTCTTGTAGTTTCTCATCAGTAATTAATTATTATGTTTAGTTCTTCTTCTAATTCTTCTGTTACTTCTATAATTATGTCTAGCTAAACCCATTAGCTAGGGTTGTGGCTCAACCCTAGTGTGGGTAATTGATGGGTGTTGCCATCTAAGGTTAGGATGATATTGGGTGTTTGCTATTTGGGTTGATTTTAGGTTTTAATTAAGGATTGGTGGTTGCAAACACTGATTCTAGCTTTGTGGGTTTAACTCTTCTTGAGAAAGAGAGTCCATGACCCCAAAATTGACCCAACAAGGAATTGGGATGGACCCATGAGAAATGGTAGTCCCAATTAACGGGTTAAATCTCGAGAGAGTAATCACCCTACTTGAACCCTAGTTGCTTGGTCTAATTGGCCTACCCAATTGGTCTCGAGAGAGTCAATTGGGCAAAGTCACTCTCTCTACCGAGAGGTGTGAGAGTGGATTCAATTGTGCAACGGTTATAGCATAAGCCCCAAATATGTCAACTTATCCTTAATATCATCTACCCGTTAGTTAGCCACCTAGGCAATGCCACGACCCTAGTGCCTTTCTCTATATTAATTACAACTTAGAAATATCTTCGTAGCATAATTTTGCTTCAAACATTAGTCTTATAATAGTAGATATAAGAATCAAAACCAAGAATGTTAGAAGTGACATTAGAAGCGCAACTGCAATTCTAGACTAAACAGACAATACAACTCCATTACTAGCTCCCTGTGGAAATTCGATCCCGAACCACTATTCGGGTAAAAGCTGTTGCAACCCGCTCTTCCTACCTTAGTGTAGTGTTGAGTCGGCAGCGATCACGGGCGAGGCATCGCGGGCTAGAGTTTAGACCGGATTGAGGTGAGTAATGATTGTAAATGATGTTCTGAGGGTTTGAAAACCCGGATTACACATCGTAGTGCTATATTGAGGTGAGACACACGCTTGATGACGAACGTGGGGTCGTGCACTATTGGGGAACTGTGACTTGGTCCGTCCCGATTGATGATTTTACCGCGTATTTGACTGAAATCTATTTGTTATCATCATTATTTGGGTTGAATGCCATATTTGGGCTGAATGCCGATTATTTGAACCCTTCGAGGATTGTTGTTGATGTTTCCTCACTGTTTTGACTTTATACTTGAACTCAATCATGTTATTTACACCACTGTTTTCAAAACTCAACCATGTTTACTCTGTTTCAATGCTCAAATGATATTTAAATGATGTTTTGGGCTGAGAAATACTGTTTTATTGTTGCCCCAGAGGCTTATGTGATTTTTGACTGAGTAAGGCCGAGGGCCTGCGTTGTGAAGATATCTTTTGGGTTGGGCTGCACACCGCAGCAGTGATACATATCTTTGGGATCGGGCTGCACGCTGCAGAGGTGATACACTGATTTGATTATGAGGTCAAGGGCCTGCGATTGTACGCCACGAGGTGGCTTGATATTGATATGAGGTCGAGGACCTGTTTATGATGCCACGAGATGGCTTTATATTGCGCTTGGGCCGTAAGGGACCCCTCCAGGAGTCTGCACACCCCCAGTGAGCGCGGGTACCCAGTGTGATATGAGATATAGCCCGAGGGGCTGGTATTGTTCTGTGTGATTGCCCGAGGGGCTGGTACTATTCTGAGATATTGCCCGAGGGGCGGATTTGTTGACATTGTGCCCGAGGGGCGAACCTTATGTGCTTATCTTTCCCATTTGCCTGTCATTTACTTGCTTAATTGTGCATTTGTGCCGGAGGGGCGGATTTCTGTGCTTATCTGCACTAGTTGTTCTGCATTCATTTGCGCAACTGTTGAAAAGGTCATTTTCAAAAGAGTTTAAACTGAGCTAAGATATTTTAAAGGATTTTACAGCTTCATTGCTTTCTTACTGGTTTTGATACTGCTTCTATACAGCACGTTGATGCTCTTTTCGTGATTTCTTACCACTCAGTCTTTATTTATGATTATTACTCACTGAGTTGGCAGTACTCATTTTACTCCATGCACCTTGTGTGCAGATTCAGGTACTTTTTGAGCTGGGTGGCAGTTGTCAGTGGAGTCAGCAAGGTAGCTGTCGGCGTTCGCAGCACTGCTTTCTCTCTCTTCATTCTATTAGACTGTACTGAGTGCATTTCAGACTTTGTCAGTTGTATTTAGACTTAGTAGATGCTCATGACTAGTGACACCCCGGTTTGGGCTGTGTTTGGGTTGTACTTCTAAATTGTTATGATATTATCCACTGTTTAGTATTATTAAATCATGTTTTAGCCTGTTGTATTGATGATTAGCTATTTAACTTCGAATTGGAAATGTGTCGGCTGGCCTTGTTTTCACGAGAGGCGCCATCACGACCGGGTCTGGGTTTAGGGTTGTGACAAGTTGGTATCAGAGCCTAGGTTACATAGGTCTCACGAGTCATGAGCAGGTTTAGTAGAGTCTCGCGGATCGGTACGGAGACGTCTGTATTTATCCTCGAGAGGCAGCAGAACCTTTAGGAATACTCCATATTCTTGAAATTCTTATCGTGCGTCCTGATTCAGCTGGAAACATAACTCTTTGAACTTCTTCCACGCATTCGTATGCGCAAACGAGCGCTCAGTGTCAGATGTGCATCGATGGCTTGTGATTCCCCAGATCAAGGGGCGAGATGTGATCTCTATGAGTTGATGTTGGGCCAGTTGGAGGACTTGAGGCTGTATTTTTGCCTATAGCTTGAGCACCGAGGTGCTAATTGTGTGAGCAAGTGTTTTTGAACTTATATACTCAGTAGTGCCCCTATTAGTAGAAGTGATGGTTTGATGGCTATGTGATGAGTATGTGTGACTGCGAGATGTGATCATATGATTTGGAAGCGACGAGAAGGGTCTGCTGGAGGATAGATGAACTATTAGGTGTTTGATTTCCATTGTGATTGGATGTATAGCCCTAAGTTATGGGTGTGTGAAGAATATTTTCATGTTCCTAATTGGGAGTGAAGTAAATTTCATGTTGCGGTATGAGTTCAGACTCAGGAAGATTAAGTGACTGCGTAATGTTTATGACGGTGGAAGGCATACATAAATGTTAGTTTGACGCGAAGCAGGTGAATTATCTCCTGCGGAGTGTTCTGAAGTTGTGTGATCCATATGTTGTCTGTTAGAAGATCTCACTTACAAGTGAAATATATGTGTTGCAATTTAAATTTGGGTCGCTTAAGAGAGTGGATTTAATTGTTATGTGAGTAAATGCGAGAGTTGCAGAAGATATGAAGTACCAGATGGTTTGTGTTCCACGAGCTTATGAAGGATTGAGTTAATCTCACTGTGTTATTATGGCAACAATTAAGTATATGCGTTATGGGTTATCGTCTGTGTTTTGATCTATGGCTTCGAGCCAAGTGGGGGAGTTTGCTATTGATTAGTTGATTGCACGGTTATGTACTATGTTGGTTTCCGTTTGAGGCGTACTGGTGATCATTTATGGTTTGCAAAGATTGAGCCCGAGGATGGCTCGAATAGAGGAAAATTTTGGCAAAGGTTATGTCATGCTTCATAGGTGTAAGAGAATCTCAGAATGTCTTGAGTTGTTATTGGTAAAAGATGCTCGGTGCATAGAGCAGGTAGTTGCTTGGTGTATTGGGATGAGGTTGCATTCTGCAGTGTCTGAAGTGCTAATGAGGCACAGGGTGTTCAGTTCTTTTGATCAGGCTAATTGCGGTTTGAGTAGAGTGGATGACTTGCGAGAATGGTTCTAATGTGTTCAAGATTCTACATATAACAATTGTGTATTGTAAAGTTGCATATGTGGTTAAAAATTGAGTTTTCATTGGAAGATGTCAAGACTTGAGTCATTTCTGTATCAATTATGGGATTCTATACATCAGTAATAGGAAAGTAAAGTCTTCAGATTTGCAGGAAGTCTTCTTAGGGTAGGTATTCTAAATGTGGTGCTTTTGGGAACATTTAAAAGAGTATTCAACGGGTTGTGAGCCTTAGGCCGTGTGGTATTATGCTTGGGTCTCGTGTGGTAAGTTTGGATTGAGGAAATGTGATGTTATAGCAAGAAGAAGTATCAAGTGAAGGCAAATCAGAAGGGAGCTCGGATAGATGAGATATCTTGGTAGTAGGCCAGATCGGTATGGTAAGGAAATGATTAGTTATTTGGGTGTTACGAGGTAATGAGTTTCTTCAGGTATTTCACGGCAATGCTCTTAGGTTTTAGTGGCATGTGTAGCTTGGTTGAGTTAGAAGGATTTAGTCATCTAAGGCTTGTTTGTGCAAAGGGGAGTCGGAGAGTTCTTGTTGTTTTCTACCGCGGCTAGAGATGTATGTTTTCTGCTGGCATGAGGAGCAGGGGATGTGTAGTGATTTTCTTCTGAATGGGATCAATGGAAAGTTCTTGGTTGGTTGAGTACATCGTTGCTTGTGGCTCGGAAGGGATATGAAATTCTCATATTATTTTAGGATGGATTGGTATATGCGGTATGTATGGAGGATTGAGATTTGCGTGTGTAAGGGTACGGTTCAGTCCCGAACGGAAGGCCATAAAATTCTTAGGCAGCGGGCAGTTTCAGATAATTAGAGAAATGATCTTCAGATGATCAATGAAATGGTATTGCTAGTTGGAGGTGATTTGACGAGGGTATATGTTTCAGAAAAAGGCAATGTGATTAAGTTGATGGTACTTTATTAGTATTGCAACACTTTCTTGTTGGATCGACTGCTGATATTTGAGTTTGCTTGGTGGCACAGAGGAATTCTAGAGTATCTCCTGTGGAATGATTGGGTGATTGAGGTGTGGTATACATTCGAACGGCGGAGTTGGGATCAGGTATGGTGATTCGTGTGCTATATGGAGTTGGAGACTGGGAGCTCTCATATTCAGGCTATGTTATGGTTTTGGTCGTGGGTATCGGCACTATGTAGTGACTATTGGGGGTCTGGAGACCCGAGTGGATCTTTTGTGCTTGGTATGTTAGATTTTGGATGTGATATTGGGTTCAGACTGGTTGTCTCCATGTTGTGTTATTCTGGGCTATTGTGCTAAGGTGGCGTTGTTGGCTATGCCGGGAATGCCACGGATCGGGTGGCGAGGTTCTACGGATCATGTTCTTGGTAGAGTGGTTTCATATCTCGAAGACCAGCGGACAGCTAGGAAGGATTGTCTTTCTATTTGGGCTCTCGTGATGGATGTCAGTGCAGAGGCTCCTCATATTGATCCGGTTCCGGTGGTGAGGGACTTTTCAGATGTGTTCTTGTGGTCGGGCATGTCACCGAGCAAGGTTGTTGATTTTGGTATTGATTTGATGGCGGGCACCGTATCGTATGGCACCGGCAGAGTTAAAGGAGTTGAAGGAGCATCTTCAGGATTTCCTTGATAAGGAGTTCGTTGGCAGGCCAATGTGGATGCGTGCTCTAACTTGAGTCGGCTTGGTCAGCTCCGAATTGTATTGTTGAGGGATGTGTTGACTCGATTTTTTTGAGCTTATTAGTGATCTGGGGATGATCTATGAGTTACCTTTCTGTGTTGCGAGGTGTTGTGACTTGTTAGCTATAGGCACATATGGTGCGGTTCTATTGAGGTTTCATAGTGGAAGTCGAACGGGAAGAGTATTGGATATTGCTCGGCGGCTGGCGTATCGGTTATGTCCTTTCGGTTGTGTGGTGTATGTTGTTTGCTTCCCCGTAGGGATGGTGATTTGTTTTGGTTCCAGACATCAAATTGCGTGTGGTCGTCTATTTCGAGCATGGGGAGATTGTGGTTCAGCTCTTTCAATCGAGTCATTTGTATGATTGGAGTATGTTTGGATTGTTGCTTATTGGTGCGCGTATTGCGCAAGCTGTGACTTTAGTCCGTATTGAGATGTCATGTCACCAGAGTAGTTGTGTTGGAATTAGATAAGGTCGTTGGGAACTTTAATGAATACAACGGATTTGATTTCAGCATGTTGGAAGGATAATATCGAGGTTCGGCTCGGAAATTTGCTATAGTCTTTGCCAAAAGAGAATTAGCTTCATGAATAGTTGATCTGAGAGATGGTTATGGTTTACTACGTGTTTCATTTATCATTGGCAGTATATGAAAGTGCTGGAATAAGACTTTAGTTGATAAGAGGTTTTCTATCGATATTCGGTTGTTATGTGCAGCTGCGGTGATTAGAAGTTATCGCTACCAGTGTTTGAGTTATGTGGCATATCATGTAATTGCACCTGAGGTTATAGATATGGTTTGTTATAGCTGGTTCAGGCTTATTCTGAATATAGATGTGAGATTCTGATCTTGTGGATGATTTCGGAAGTGGAAATGTGGTTCTAAGGCTTAAGGACTAGGTTGGATTGCGAAATTTTAGTTGCTTTCTGTTATCGGACCTATATGAGATAGGGTGACATGGGATCACCCCCGGGTATATGCATGGTAAGGTTATTCAGCGATTGGATGGCTTTTGGAACAACTCTGGGCACGTTCGAGGACGAACGTACGTTTAAGTGGGGGAGGATGTAACGACCCGACCGGTCGTTTGGAGATTTTGCACTTTGCTCGCCGGTTCTCGGGCATGACTTGCCCCGTGTGATGTATTACGACTCATGTAAATCGTTGGTATTGGTTTCAGGTTAATCGGAATGAATTCGGAAGAACAGTTCCCAGTTTGAAGATTGAAATTTGAAAGGTTTAACCAATATTTGACTTGTTTGTATATGATCTCGGACCAGAATTTTTATGATGTGGTTAGCTCCGTTAAGTGATTTGGGACTTAGGAGCATGATCGGAATGTGTTTTGGAGGTCCGGTGTAGAATTAGGCTTGAATTGGCGAAAGCTAGTTTTTGGCGTTTTCCGGTTGATAGGTGAGATTTTGATATAGGGGTCGGAATGGAATTTCGGAAGTTGCAGTAGCTTCGTTATGTTATTTGGGATGTGTGTGTAAAATTTCAGGTCATTCGCACGTGGTTTGGTTGGGTTTTTTATCAAAAGCGTATTTCGGGAGATTTTAGAAACTTAGGCTTGAATCCGATGTGTTTTGGTTGATTTAGTGTTGTTTGAAGTGTTTTGATGATTGGAACAAGTTTGAATAAGGTATTGGGTTATGTTTGTGCTTTTGGCTGAGGTCCCGGGGGCCTCGGGTGATTTTCGGATGGTCAATCGGACCATTTCATGTTGTGAAATATTGCAGAATCTCAGCTGTTAGTGTTGCAGGTTTTTGACCTTCGCGTTCCCGAAGCATGTTCCGCGATCGCGAAGGTGTGAGGTCGATGATCTTCGCGTTCGCGTTTTCTCTTCCGCGTTCGCGATGTTTTGATATGTTGGTCATCGCGTTCGTGAGGTGCAGGTGGCGTTCACATAGAGGAAGAAGGGTAGCTGAGTCTCCAATGCATTTGTTCTATGCGTTCGCGTAGTAGTTGTCGCGATCGCGAAGCGTTGAGGCAGTTGGGCATCGCGTTCGCGAGATGGGTCTCGTGTTCGCAAAGAAGAAAACCCGGTCTGTGAAGTAGTGTGCTTCGTGAACGCGAGGGAAGTGCCGCGTTCGCGATGAAGGAAAGTCTGGGCAGACAGTTTATGTTTTAAAATCGAGGGTTTAAGTCCAATTTCATAAAAACCATTGGAGAGCTCGGGAAAAGGTGGAATGGGAAGAGATTTTCAGTAGAGCTATTGGGGTAAGTATTCTTCACTCATATTTGGTTTAATTCCATGATTTGGTCGTGAATTTCATCATTTAATTTGAGAAATTAGAGTGAAAATTGGGGGAAAATGGAAGAAAAGTTTGAGATTTCTTTTGGGGATTTGAAGGGGCAATTGAGGTCCGATTTTGATGTTCTTGGTATGTACAGACTCATGTGAGGACGGGGATTCTATTGATGTGACTTTTGTTGGATTCCGAGACGTGGGCCCGTGGGTCGGGTTTGAGCAATTTCCGGATTTTGATGATAAATTGGATATTTTCGAGTGGGCTTCGCTCCCTTAGCATGTTTTAATGATTATGTACTGATTGTGGCTAGATTTGGAGCATCCGGAGGTCGATTCGTGCGGGCGAGGCATCGCGTGCTAGAGTTTGGACCGGATCGAGGTGAGTAATGATTGTAAATGATGTTCTGAAGGTTTGAAACCCCGGATTGCACATCGTAGTGCTATATTGAGGTGAGGCACACGCTTGATGACGAGCGTGGGGTCGTGCACTATTGGGGGACTGTGACTTGGTCCGTCCCGATTGATGATTTTACCGTGTATTTGACTGAAATCTATTTGTTATCATCATTATTTGGGTTGAATGCCATATTTGGGCTGAATGCCAATTATTTGAACCCTTCGAGGATTGTTGTTGATGTTTCCTCACTGTTTTGACTTTATACTTGAACTCATTCATGTTATTTCCACTATTTTCAAAACTCAGTCATGTTTACTCTGTTTTAATACTCAAATGATATTTAAATGATGTTTTGGGCTGAGAAATACTATTTTACTGTTTCCCGAGAGGCTTATGTGATTTTTTATTGAGTAAGGCCGAGGGCCTGTGTTTTGAGGATATCTTTTGGGTCGGGCTGCACGCCACCGCGGTGATACACTGATTTGATTATGAGGCCGAGGGCCTGCGATTGTATGCCACGAGGTGGCTTGATATTGATATGAGGTCGAGGACCTGTTTATGATGCCACGGATGGCTTGATATTGCACTTGGGCCGTAAGGGGCCCCTCTAGGAGTCTGCACACCCCCAGTGAGCGCGGGTACCCAGTGTGATGTCAGATATAGCCCGAGGGGCTGGTATTGTTCTGTGTGATTGGTCGAGGGGATGGTACTGTTCTGATATATTGCCCGAGGGGCGGATTTGTTGACATTGTGCCCGAGGGGCGAACCTTATCTGCTTATCTTTCCTATTTGTCTGTCGTTTACTTGCTTTGTGCATTTGTGCCCGAGGGGCGGATTTCTGTGCTTATCTGCACTAGTTGTTCTGCATTCATTTGCGCAACTGTTGAAAAAGTCATTTTCAAAAGAGTTTAAACTGAGCTAAGATGTTTTAAAGGATTTTACAGCTTCATTGCTTTCTTACTGGTTTTGATACTTCTTCTATACAGCATGTTGATGCTCTTTTCGTGATTTCTTACCACTCAGTCTTTATTTATGATTATTACTCACTGAGTTGGCAGTACTCATTTTACTCCCTGCACCTTGTGTGCAGATTCAGGTATTTTCTGAGCTAGGTGGCAGTTGTCAGTGGAGTTAGGAAGGTAGCTGCCGGCGTTCGCAGCACTGCTTTCTCTCTCTTCATTCTATTAGACTGTACTGAGTGCATTTCAGACTTTGTCAGTTGTATTTAAACTTAGTAGATGCTCATGACTAGTGACACCCCAGTTTGGGCTGTGTTTCGGTTGTACTTCCGCATTGTTATGATATTATCCGCTGTTTAGTATTATTAAATCATGTTTTAGCCTGTTGTATTGCTGTTTAGCTATTTAACTTCGAATTGGAAATGTGTCGGCTGGCCTTGGCTTCACGAGAGGCGCCATCACGATCGGATCTGGGTTTAGGGTCGTGACAGGCACAGATGCATAAAACTTCTCTAAGTAACTCAGAAAGCATTAGATTTACACAAACTATCATCCATTAAAGTAATATGAAATTCATCTAGTTCAACTAACTAAGAAGATGGAACTTTAAATTGAAAAAGCTATTCATATGGCTTCTGTACCTGGAAAACTGTGCTTGAAGAAGAATATACTTGTAAATTAAGCAATAATATACTTGTAGACCCAAATTTGAAGCCCGGCGTCAATGAGTTTGAGATATAATGGAAGAACTAGGTCCTTAGAGTTGGACCAATAACAGAAGATCGACATACTGAATGAAATATGAAATATTATTATTAATTTCTTTGCTTTAGACTTTCAAGTCATATGTGAAGTAGGAAGATAATTTTAAGGTAAAAAAGACAAAAGTTTTGAATACTTGTAGATGCTCCAGATCTTGAGGTGGTCAGCATTCCTAACATGGAGAGCCTTTTAAACGTTATACATGGAGAGCCTTTTGAACATCAGATGAACGCATGTCTCAAAGCATAATATACTAGACCCTTCCAGTCCTCCGCATCACAGGCTTCAAGATTACGCAGCTGCACTACAACAAAAAAATTTAAGCTAAGTTACCTATCAAATGTAAATAGAAAATAATAAAGGGTCTCTAGTTTAATTTTTGGGAGACATGTAGACAAAAATCTAGTGCTTTCTTATCTTTTTTGTTTATGGACAAGTTACACAAGGTTAAGCTTATAAAATTGTGTATTATGCAGTTTGAGGGCATCAACTTTATCAAGATGACCGTTGAAAATGTTCATAGTTTAATATACTTTATACATCTGCATAAAAATAAATTCGATTTGTTAGTAGGAAAATTGAAAAAAACTTTGTTTACATTATAGAATGATCAGAGTGTGGGATAAAGTTTACTTTAAAGTTTGAAACTTATAGAGTGAGCTCAAATTAAGGATCCAGCCACTAGCAAATGGGTTTCAATTGAACTCATTGCTTTAGACTGAACCATGCACGTGTATATACAAACATAAATAAACTAAAGATAGTGTGCATATAGTAGATCGAAGCCACTCCAAATCTAGCAACTTGAAGTATCGAATTCATTTCTGTTTAGATATAGGAGCTATATGGGATAAAGTGATAAAAATTTCAATTTTGGAAAGATGGACACTATTTCACAGTTCAAATAAGGATGACGATGTCAACTTAAAATTTAAAGGGTACACAATATGTATTGTAACTTAAAAAGTGACAGCAGACTAAATGAAACGAATCTTGAATTATTTACTCGGTAAATTATAATAAAAATGCATAATGCATTAATTGATCATACAAGATCAATAGTAGTAGCAACTCCCAATTGATAATGCTGTTAATCTATTCTTTTATGTGAATACTGAGAAGTTATTTTTAGAGTATATGTACGACGCTAACACGACAACCGAAAAGGCATTTGAAATTACGAAACTTACAAATACAAGCTCATCAATACATAATCTAGTTGATGAACACTTAAGCATCTATGCAGTATTCTTCAAAGCCTCTTCCAATATGAAGCAACTACTCAATATGAGGAACTGCATTTTTGAATTTTCTGCTTAAATCAATGGATGAGAAGAGGTCAGGAAATAGAAGAATGAAAAATGAACTATTGAATTATTAAAGATTTTCATACAACACCACAAGATAACCCTAGTCAACTTTCTATGTCTTTCTTGGCAATTTTTGCACATTGCTAATGTACGCAGGTTCCGCACATTGCTAATCAGCAAATTGATGAAAAACTAGAATCTACTTGATTTAAAATACAACGATTTATGCCGCTGATAAACAAAAATCGCAAAGGTTTTGAACGACATACCTTTTCTTTTGTTAGAAATGATAAAGCATAACATTCAAGGGTGCGACGTAAGAGTTATGAAATCAAATTCATATACATCAGTAAAAATTTAAAAAAATACAGCATCAAAAAGCATTTCCAATAACAAGAAGATAAATACCTAGTATTTTTAAACAGATGCAACAAATAATTTTAAATTTCAGCAATTATAAATGATAATAGAGTTTTCTTTGATGTGCCACAAGTAATATATCATAGACAACCTTCAAATACACTACCAATTTAACTAATGATTTCATAGATGAAGAGTCTCATAACCCTGATGTGACCACCAAGAGTAGAGGAAAAAGTTGAATATATAGTTATATCACTCTAACTTCATCCTATATCTGGAATACCTAATGATCAGCTTAAGGAGTTCTCCTATTTACCATAGAATTTGATATACCCATCATATGATAAGAAAAAATATTATAAATTGATCTATTGTTCGAGCATCTCTATAAAACAATGTAAGAGAAATAACTACTCCTAAAATTATACGGGTGAATTCTAGACCGAAAAACAACAAATTTATGTTAAAAACATTGAAACTATTCCAAACCTAAAATCAAAAGATAGAAAATCAGAAATAATAATTTAATAAACATCAGGACAAGATACATCAACTTGTATCAAGAGTTGCACTAAATAAAATACACGCCCTTAAAGAAGTTTTAGAATCTTTTGTCCTAAAATCCATATAATTGAGATTCCTCACCCAATATCCTAAATAACCTTACATCTGGAAAAAATAAAGAAGCATTATATGAAGAAATCAAAGAAAATGCATAAGCAGTCAAGTTCATATCACATACAAGATGAAAAAATGTTCATGTAGTGATGTTGCAAAATACTACACCAATTGCTTCGAGAAAGTGAGAGAGGACAGAAAATAAAGGAAACTTGCGGGTCATTCTCAACAGAGAAATAGACAGGGTGCTCGACGGAGAAAGGGTCTATATCGCCCAAACTTACGCCGGAATTAATTGATTAGCTTTCTAGGGCAAAAAATCTTTGCCGGCCAAAAAATTGCCCTAATCACATCTTTGGCAGAATGAAAAATTGAATAAATCTATTGTAAAGAGAAATAAAGTATTCTTTGGAGGGAACATCTTTTTAGGTGGAAAAAGGAGGGAAGATCTAAAATAATAGGAGTAGTAAAATATTAAATTTTAGTGGCCATTATTTTTAGTTGTCGGTAAAGGCGTGTTTATTCCCGACAAATGTTTAATTGCCGCTAACATCGAGCTTTATAAAATGAATTAGCGGCAATTAGTTTATTGACACTAAATAATTGCCACTAAAAATCTAGTGGTTCTTTTACAGGCGACGCACAAACACTGAAGTTAAGCAAGAATTGAGAGCAAAATAGAAAGGCATTTTGCAAGCAATTCATGTGTGTTTCAAGAGTGTGAACCAGGAGCTACATGAACTAGATAGAAGAACCAATTTTATGTGTCTGTCTTTTATTCTAGTGCAATTGTAGTTGTGCTTTTGAGTTGTACCTTTCAGCTTTCTTAGAAGCTAATTGTAATAGGTACTTGAGTTGTGTTGTTCAAGTTAGAGTTAACTTGAAGCTATCGCAACAGCCTGTGGCTGGTTGTTACAAGGGTTAGAGGTAAACCTTAGGTTTACAGGAGTTTGTAAACAATGTCGTTTTGGCTCAGAGTTATAGTGAAGTTTGAAAAAATTCCCACTGGGAAGTAGGTCATGATTTTTTCACCTTTTGAGTCGGGTGTTTTCCACGTAAAAATACTAGTATTCTTTACTTTCTGTATTATTTATTCTGCAGAGCACGTAATTGTTTGGACCCGTGCAACTTTTAAAAGTAGTATTTTAAAATATTTATTTATTTTCATTTTAATAGGATTTCAGTCAACTTTTAGTTTTAATTTTAAAACATATGTTTGAAAACACAAAAATAGTTTATATATATATA
>NW_017670350.1:693926-745298 GCF_001879085.1 Nicotiana attenuata
ATATATATACTACTACTACTACTACTTTATAGAAAGGAGAATCGAGAGGAGCTTCTGGTCAATGTGAGTTTACAAAAAAATCGTAAATTTTCATTTTATTTTAGTTTTTCCCCTAATACTCAAGTGGTTGAAAATTTAGGAAAAAACCCTGGGGCCTCCTGCCCTTACAAAATTACACACGTTCTACCCCTCTTGCTTCCCAAGTTGACGCGTGCTTAGCAAAAGTTTTTCCGCCTGCGCTGTTTTCTGGGGAGTCGTCTTCTTTTTTTGGTTAAAGGGATATTTATATATCTAGCAAAAGACGTTATACAGATAAGTCATTGTTTGGGTACTGTAGTACCCCTACTGCAGCAATATTTTGGAGAATTGTTTTCATATTACAACCCATAAAAATTCTAAACAAATCAGTTCCTAGGATGTCTTCCCAAAATACATCATTGACAAACATCAGAGGAACTGCTAGTATGCTAGATCTGTTCAAAAAGACTGCCTTTGTTGCTTCCTTGGCCAAAGCATCTGCCACCCTATTCTGCTCCCGGTAAGTGTGCTTCACCACGACCCTGTCCATCCTACATATTAAGGACCTACATTCACAGATTATAGGATTGTAAGTGAGGTTACCTGCATTTGGATAATTTCAGCTAAGTCAGTATTAATTTCGAGAGAAACCAAATTATTTGTTCCGCAAGTTGAAGTCCTTTTAGGAGGGCCTTCAGTTCTGCCATAGTGTTGATTGTATGGGGGATATTCTCCATAAACCCCATTATCCAATCTCCACTGTGATTTCTGAAAACTCCTCCTACTCCTCCTATTCCTGGGATCTCTTTAGCTGCTCCATCTGTATTCAATTTGTAGGATCCTCTTCTTGGTGGCTACCATTTGATTGTGATTTTGTGTTTTATTTTGGTGGAACCATTTTTAGTCAACATGAGGTATTCTGTGGCTTTGGAGATGGTGTTGGAAGAGCTGATCAGCTCCTTTTTGTTGTTAAAGAGGTTGTTGTTTCTGGTTAACCAGATATGCCAGAAACAGAAGGGGATGATGTTTTCCCAAAGGATGAGGCTATTGGGGAGTCGTCTTCATCTTCCCACCACTTGCTCTAATTCTGTTTGTGACTTCCTCTTCTGTTTTCTTCTCTATCATGTATATCTCTATTTTATCTCCAATTCTTACTATAAAATCTCAACTTCTGGATTCGTTCTATCCACAACATATCTATTCTTTTTCATTACAACTTTACATAGAGCGCTCAGTTTCTTAGAGTTTTCTGCCTCCTCTTTAAAAGGGTAAGTTTTATATGATTGCTTCTTCTTTTTTTCACATTATCTCACGTGGGTGTTGTTATATTGTATAAAAGTTGATCCTTTTTGTTACATGCCATAATTTTATGCCTACCCTTTGCTCAATTTTGTTATTTACTGATACAATTATGTGGTATGGGGATTGCTCTATTCGAATATACAGGAGCTTTATCAATCCATTTTGAGGATCCACATTACAGTTGATATGAGATGTCAATTTGGGGTTAAAAATCTTTGCCGCAACACCCTTTCCCAACTTCCTCTGGGGATTAAAAGGTAAATCTGTCTGTTTATGTTATTTGTTACTGCAGACTTTCCTACCCATAGTAGGAAATTTTTTTGATGTAACACTTTTGATTGATTGTGATCATCCAGTAAGTTTCTGTATACAATACTTTATGCTCCTCCGTTAAGTTTTGTTCCTTCCTCCTATTTGCCAATAAAAATAAATAAGTTTCTGCAAATGTTTCCGTGTTAGAAAGATTGGTTTTTGAAGATTTCTTGAGTACCGCATGACCCCGGGAGTCGCACAATTTTATTCATAATCTTTTCCCATATTTAGCTTATACAATTATTTCTTTTGTGTATTAGACAGAGAATGATATATATGCTAAATTCAGTTGAATTACAACTTCTACTCTTAGTTGTTCCAGTCAAGTCTCAGCTAACTCTACCCTTAATTCTACTGAATTGTGACTGATGTACTTCTTTCGTGTCAACTGAAAAATTGTGAGATTCTTAAATTATGACCATTTTCTTTATTCGCCTTTGTCTTCTAGCAATTTGGATATTTTGTATTGAACTTGTGGTAACTGTCTCCATCCGAGGCTTTACATTCGTAATATCTCCAAACATCTTTAAAAAATTAGAAACTGCAGGGACATATAGTATTGACAAAGTGGAGAAAAGTGAATATTTTGAATATTTATTTAGTTCTCTCACATTAAAAGTTCTGCATCTACGCTAAGAACTAACTATGCAAACGAACATTCATACCTCTACAAGTCTCATTCTATAACTCAATAGTGAATACAAGCTCTCTGAATACTTTTTTGCATTAAGTTTAACGATCTTTGGCTAACCACAGCTAACTTGTCAAAATTTGTTGAGCTTTGTTAATTTGAGAGCTTAAGTTCCTTTAAAGATATCTGTTGTGTATATTTTCCTTGCTTTGGTGAATTATTTTGGTAAATTCAAGTGTGCCTCTGGCTGGAAAATACTGAGATAAAGGAGAATAGAATAGTCTTTTTAAATGTTCTTTCTTATTATGGAGAGCTTTAAGGAATAATATAACCTACAGGTTAATCTCTTCTAATAGAGCATGAAAGTATGAAGAAACTAACATTTTTTTTTATTACGTATTAAGATTCGGATTATGTTTGAGGCATTCAACATTCTGCCTATAGGTGAGATATATTTTGCTATACTTGTTTTGCAAATCTACATGATCAAATCTGTTGATAATTTAATTATTTTATTTGACAATATTCAATTATGTGACAATATTCAATTTTGTGACAACTGATGATCATGAGATGCGCTAGGAAAATATAAATGAAAAGCATCCTAATTTATGGTTTTACTCTCTTCTGTGCTAGGCTATAGACTCTACACAAAGGCACAAGGGATGACGACGTGCAATGACAAACATATTTAGTCTGTTGTAACATATAATATTTGTTGCCTATTGATTATGAGACAAAAATCTGGTTCTTCTTTCCGAAGTCAGATATAGTTAGTTAAAGCACATTGTAGTTCCATCAGTTTGCTGAACTGATTGAGTGAATGTAAGCTACACCCTTCAGGTATTGCAAGTAGCTCTATCTTTAAATTGCTTTACCTCTCTAAATTGCAGGCTAACTGCATCTACTACGAGTAAATACTGTTACCTTTAAGTCTTTTACCTGCCTTTTTGTATTCTGAAAGATAAGCATGAGCAGCTAGACGCATGGAAATTTATTTTATCTGGTCAGTATGATGATGAGTGCCAAGGCAATTTTCATGTGTGATACACTGCACACTTTACTGAGAATCTTTGCCTCATAATGCTTCCCGACGAATTCTACCACTGAAGTAGTTCACTTCATGCTAAAAGTCATCAATTGGATAGTACAGTCAATTAAGCTTAAAGTAAGCTATAGATTTCCAGTTTCTCCTCTTCCAATTTATGCAGCGAAATCCATGCATGTGTTGGTTTTGGTTGGAGTTAATTCATTTAATTTGGCTAATTAGAAATATAGATTTTTAGACGCCACGACATGTATGTTTTTAGACTAATCTATATCGTTATCTTTCAATTTTGAAATTCAAACAAGACTTGAGGATGTGTTGAAGTTGATCTTTGCTCTTTCAGATCAGTCTGCTCTTGTTTATCATCCATTTGATTGCTGAGATTCCTCTGGTATTTTCTTATTTCTCTGGCATATGACAGGAGGAAAGCATACAAATGGACAAATTGATGGAAGAAATTGGCGTGTTCTTACGTTCACTGGAAGCCACATGCAGTTGTTAATGGAATGCCAACCACGTCCGACCTATTTCTCGACCTTCATATGTATTTTATATGAGTCTCTCTAACTGCCACATAACTTTCCTTGCTCGAATTCATTTAGTGTTCAAAGAGTACTTTTGAATTTTTAGTCAAACTTCAGTGTTGCAACAACTGATTTGGCATAATAGTTTATCATCTTTTTTTTTTTTATAGTAATTCTAATTTCTACCATCGTACACATATATGTATCAGCAGGTGATGCTACAAAGCTAGACATTTTTTTGGGTAACATATCAATTAGAAAGTGTAGAATTACAACATAGCTCTGCTCACGTTGGCCCCGGGCTTTGCCCGGGCTATCCCCCTCTCTCTCTATATATATATATATATATTAGCTTGTTAGTAACAACAACAACAACCCAGTGTGGTCCCACAAGTGGGGTCTGGGGAGGGTAGGATGTACGCAGCCTTACCCCTACCCTGGAAGGGCAGAGAGACTGTTTCCGATAGACCCTCGACTAAAGAAGGTGAGAGAAGCCCTGGTAGCAAGTAATAGCAGAACAATAATTAGAAAACTAAATCGGAGATAGCAACAGATAATATGAAAGGGGTACTGATAACAAGTAGTAGCAAGATAACATATTTAGAAAACTAATTCCAAGGCATCAGACGAGAATATGAACAAAGTACTGCTAGCAAACTACGGAATTACCAATGGCAAGTAACAACGACACGAGACATGCGAATATAGCAAACTAAGGAAAAAAAGGGTACCGTACTAGCGCTAATACTATCGAGCTAGAGAAGACAAAGGGAGATGCACGACTACCTACGAACCTTCTACCCTAATCTTCAACCTCCACACCCTTCTATCTAGAGTCATGTCCTCGGTTAGCTCAAGTAGCGCCATATCCCACCTGATCACCTCTCCCCAAGACTTCTTTGGCCTACCTCTATTCCTCCTCTCACCTCCTAAGGCCAACCTCTCACATCTCCTGACAGGGGCATCTGCGCTTCTCCTCTTAACATGCCCGAATCATCTCAACCTTGCCTCACGCATCTTTGCCTCCACAGGGGCCACTCCCACCTTGTCTCGAATAACTTCATTTCTAATTCTATCCAACCTAGTATGCCCACACATCCAAGCTTAGTTCCTTGAATAGTTGTAAAACTTCCCTTCTCTAGCTTCGTAATTAGTTCATGACTTTCATTCTGAATGTTGTGAGCTCAGTGCGTAATCAATATAGACTTATGTTTGATGCCCACGAGTCTCATTTTAGATTACTCAACATGTCTTAAACAGTTGAAGCTTCAATTCTTTCACGGAATTCCAATCGCGGCCGCAATGTTACTTTCGCGGCCGCCTCTTTATGATGCGGTCCGTGTTCATATTTTGGCCAAAAACAACCTCTCTGGTTCTCCATTTCGCAGACCGCGTAATTATGACCGTGTCCGCGTTGGCACTTTCACGGCTGCACTTTTCTGTCGTGTTCCGCGTTCCACAGCTCTTGGCCCAGTCTTGGTCTTCCTTCAAGTTTTGACTCCTTTATGAGTTGATCATTGCTACTTGGGCTCATTGTGAACAATCCCTGCAAGCAAGCATATTACATTAGTTTTTGGGAATACCTTCACGCATTTTAGGCCCAAAACGCAAGTGAGAAAGAGCAAATAATAGGTTAAAATCCACACTTATCAACTCCTACAAACTTAAACGTTTGCTTGTGCTCAAGCAAATAAGGTAATTGCCACTTCCACTAAAACAAAATAGAAGGATATTTCAGCTGCCCTAATGTGAATCAAACATGCATCAATTTGGACTAACAATTATCCTTAACACAAATGAATTATCAACAACACACAACCTTTGGAGTACCATAGTTCTAGTGCGACACAAGAGCATCAAGAGTTGACTTAACTCACCAAGGAAGCTCGCTCTACTACGTAGGTCATTGTGGAACCCAAACTCTTCCTCCTCTACTCTCCATAAGCAAATCTCACTTTAGATTGTAGCACTCAATACAAGGATTGTGGAGAAGTACGCTCATCTCTCTCAAGGGAATGTCACAAGTCCGGCTCTAAGTACCATAAGCTTGCCCCTTATGTAAATCACCACTAATGTAAACTCACTCAACTCGAAATCATATAGGCTTTTGCGGGAATGTAATGAAGGCTTTTGGATCAAGGTAGGACTTATTGACATATGATAGTTGTAGACATGTAATTTTTCACTCTCCCCGAGATTTTTACACATTTTAGCGTGTATATAGTTAGCTTAGGTTTAATGTCGCTATTTTAAATAGTTTTGACTCTTCTACCTATTTTATCACAAAATAAAAATTACAAAATATATTTTATCTTTAGTTTAAAGTCAATTAGTATATTTATATTTATAGTATTTTAATTTCACCATGGCTTTAGCCTATTCTTCCTTCTTTTTACTTTATTATAACATTTGAAAATACAAAAATTAGTTTCACTTTTAGTGTTTAGTTTTATATTAGTTTATTAAGATTGATTTTTACACTTTATAGATATATTATATTATTTGGTCTTCTTAGCCTAAATTCAAAAAATATGGTCCAACCCAATTTCCTCAATCCAAGACCATTTACCCATTCCCCTCTTATATCCTAATTAAAATGACCCTTAGATAACCCCTAACCTTGAAGGGAGACCTAATAAAAAAACACACACTCCTTTCTGAGAAAACCAGCAACCACGCCGTTTACCCTTCGACCATCTCTCTCGCTCTCTCATCTTCAGAAGCTAAGAGATCAGATTCCCCATTAAAACCTTACCTTACACAGACAGACGCAAAAAAAAACCTTTCTTCTTGAACCAGCAAAGCAAAACCCCAAACCTGTCCATCTTCTTCAACCTAACACCCTTAACACACCTTAAAAAAATGTTGGACCTTCTTCTTCTTTCGATTTTCAGCAGCCAACGTCAAAAAAACTCTCCAGCCGCTGCTGCTTCTTCAGCACACCACCGAACCATCGAAGAACAGATATAGACCTAGCAGCTGAAAAAGAAAACGCAACAGCATTAAGAAATTGGCAGCAACATAACCATTCTAGCCATCTCCCCTCCCATCGCCGCTGCTTCTCATCTCGAACACACACACACAAAGAATCGAAAAAAAAATAGTTTTCTGCCGTTCAATTTTCACTCATGGAGTTTGTTTGAGCGCTGAGTCGTATCGTGGTTCAGGGGTGTTTGTTCGAGGACGAGGTTCGTGGTTCCGAGACCGATTTGCTGTCGTCTTCTCGTTCAGACTTTAGACTCAAATCTCACTCGACTAAGTTGCTGTAATTGCTGAAATCCTATTAATTGAAAGCTCTCATTGAGGTCCATTTCTGATTCCCTCTTATTCTTTTGATGTGATTTTATGATAGGAGTTTGGGGTAATTGATGAATATAGATTTAAATATGGTTCGCCTAGTGCTGAATGATTGAGTTGATTTTGCTTCTTCAAATTATATTAAGATGTTCTATTCTCTTCCTTGCGCTCGAACTGTGTTATAATTTCGAATCTAATTGTTTTTCGAATGCGTTTGATTGAAGTCAGATCTGATTTTTGGTCGATTGAATTAGTGAAGCATGTCATATTGTTGTTAGAATCAGTTTGATTGACTCTTTGATAAGGAAACTATTGACCTGCTTGCTTCTATAGGTATGAGTGAACTACCTGGTGTTGTGCTTAAGGAAGAACAGCCCGTGGTTACGGCTACGCTTGTTGGATTCAGTGGACGTGGTAGATTTGGTGGCGCAGGTGGTAGACGTGGTGGGTATTGATAATGGGTCTGTAGTTTTTTTGTTTAAATGCGATTGTGTTGGTTCTTTTTGGTGTTATGAGAATAAGTGCGTCTGTTAAATTCTAGGCTTGAAGTTATCTGATTGTGGTTCTAAAATTTGTGTGATGATTTTCCGGATAGGGGAACGTTTAGGTGCATTTTGAATTTATTATCGTGATTATGTACATGTTCGCGTGACATGATTACGGTTTAAAAATGAATATTCGTAGAAAATGCTTTAGGCGCGACTTAATCTACCATCGGGATTGTGTACACGTTCGCGTGAAATAATTACGATTCTAAAAATAAAATCGAGGTATGCATTCGCGCAACTTCGGCTAAACTTTCTTAGTATTAATAAAGCATGATTAATTGTGGACACGTACGCGTGACATGATTCTTGACGAACCAAACGAAATGAGTTTTTTATTAATAATCGAGCAATTAAAAGCGGTAAGAGGTAAAAATGTACGTAGGTTCTAAAATGAGTAAGTAGACCAATTTAATTAAGCCAAGTATGATTAAAGCGACCGTGCTAAAATCACGAAACTTGGGAATGCCTAACACCTTCTCCCAGAATTTCTTACCCGTATTTCTGTGTTTCGCGGACTGTAAAACAGAGTCAAACTTTCTCGATTCGGGATTTTAAACCGGTGACTTGGGACACCGTTAACTATCCCAAGTGGCGACTCTGAATTTGAATAAATAATCTCATTTCGATTATTGTCACTTTAATTGGAAAAACTCCCTTATATCCCCTTTCGGGTAAAAAGGAGGTGTGACAATAGTTTCATCTTTCCTTAAGCACTCCATTTCCTCATTTCGGCTCATATTTTCTTGACTCTTTGAGTCATTTTCTTCTTCCTTAGGCGAACTAGAGAGACACACTATCACTCTTTCTTGCTCGTGACGATCATTTTTCTCCTTTACTAATCATTCCATGCCTTTCATCATTGTTTTCTTTGAATCCCTTCACTTTTCTATCTTATTCACTTTCTTATTGACATACTTCTTTTTGCTTTTATTTCTTTTCTTTTGCCTTCCCTTTTCTTCATTTTGTACCTTTTATCACTTTCACATTCCTCATCTCTCCCCCAAACTTATGTTTTTGCCAATTGTGAATGCTAAGAAAAGATCGGGTGCCATCATTATAGAGCGGATAAAGGCTTGTATCGTGGTTATTAAAAGAAAAAGGGCTTCGGCTCAAAGGGGTTGACTAGGGATATCATATTGGTAGGCTACCGAAGATTTCAAGTTTGAAATTTGATCATGGAGAGCCTATAATCATTTCTCATATCGAGCTACACTTGGAATTTCGCCTAGACAAACATTCAGAGCAAGTTCTAGACTTGTTGGCACGGAACATGGACTTGCAATTCAGTATTTCACCTCACAAGCTATTTGATTGTTAAATAGAATAGAGTCGAGGGCCCACAACAACCCTAGCTAAGATTGAGCATCACAAATGGCTCCAAGAAGCCACTCGATGATTGTTTAGTCAACATAAGAATCTAAAGGTCACAACTAGAACTATTCTTTGCCAATCAATTTGTTTCTAACCATAAGGTCGAAGGTAAATGTGTTAGGCTCAAGTGAAGCTTGCCTGAGACACTTTTATTCATTACTAATAATTACACAAAAACATAAAGAAAACGGACTCAATCCCTTAAGAAGGTTGTCACGCTATCCATCACCGGGAAGAGCCACCCGGTTCACACAACATCCACCTTTGGAAAGAACCGTGGCATTAAGAAAATCAAAGGCTTATTCCACATAATATGTCAAGAAAAAAGCTATGAAGTAAATTACGGAAATCAACTGAATATAGACAAACTTGAAGTAAAGCGAATATTTACATAAATGAAAATGAATAATATACATCAAATGGTATATATATATATATATATATATATATATATATATATATATATATATATATATATGTACCAAATGTGAAAGTAACGAATATATACATACCAAAATAAAATAAAGAGAAGTAAAGATAAAGAAAAATAGTCTCATAGTTATTACATACCAATGTTATCCAATTATCACCAAATCAAAAAAGACCACCCCCCCTCCCCCCCCAAATAAAAGATAACATTGTCCTCAATGCTAATATCAAAACGAGATTAGGGAAAGGGTTAGAGAGTAAAGAAAACTTCCTATGTGGTCTGCATTGGGTCAGGAACATGAATGGGGTCCTCGGACTGCATAGGATCAGCAGCTCCCTCCGGGTCCTCTAACTGGATCTCCAAGTCCTGTGACTGGGGAACCAAGGGGTTGCGGAGCATCTGGATCATCTCCTCAGCATTATGTGTAGTGGCAACCGGCTCCTCAGACTGACCAGCTGTTGGTGCCTCATGCTCTAGTGCATGTGCTGCCTGTGCTTGCCCTTCCATGAGCAAGTCCAATGGAATATCTCCAGCAGATGCAAACTTCTTTACCTCCTCTGTCAGCAGCTCCACTGATTTCTTTGAGGCATGTGTCTTCTTCACTTCTTCACTTGCTTGCCCAGATCCTTGATAACCTTACCATGTATATCCAAAGTGTCCAGGATCTTCTTTTGGTTATCCAGGAGCTTCTTCTGGTTGGCCAGAAGCACCTTCAATGAATCCGCCACTGATGAAGGAACCTGAAGCTGTGCTGGGGCCGACTGTGCTGCTACTGCACTGGATAAGACAGACAACTTGGATGTAGCTGCCTGCACTCAGTTGTTGATGCTGGATAATGTCTAAGAAACCTACAGTGTAGTCTGAGGGTAAGTGGAAGATCAGGGCACAGATAATGGCACTATGACATATGGCCCAGATGAAGGAGGAGGTATGGCAGCTGAAGGTCCCCTTGCTGTGGAAGGCCCTGACCCGGTGGCCACAACCCTTGGCTCTTCAAACTGGCCAGTGGAGATAGCGGCTACCCTTTGCTTTAGGATTGTCTGGTACTTGGAGGCTATACCAGGAAAAAGGCTTTTTAGGCTTTGCCTTTGTATCATAATGCTTCTTCTCAACTCCTTGTTCCTCAAAATACATGGTGAGAAAGTTGGGGTAGGGGTAGGACCTTTCTTGCTTTCCAATTGCCTTTGTGATGTGATAGTACATGAGGTTCCCCACATTGATAGGATACCCCGCCATGATGGAGGCTATCAAGATTGCTCGGGTGAGTGGGAGGACATTGTCATGCTGATACGGGTCCAGCCGGCTGCACACAAATGTAGACCACCATTTGGCTTCAAAGGTGAGGGTGTTTCTGTATATTGGGACTCCAGCTGTGAGCCATGCCGGTGTCGCCCCTGGGGCTAGTATATCCGCCAACCATGGACGGTCTGCTTCATCAAGTGCTAGATTCTCCAAGTATTGCAAGGTTTCCACATCCTCAAAACCGGCATATTCATTCAACGTGTGGCCATCAAACTGGATCTTCAAATTCCAGACCTTTGTCACAGTGGTGCCCTTTTTGATGTGGGCAATGTTTGCATAGAACTCTTTGACAAGGTATTCATTTGCATCTGGAACTTTGCTGGTGAAGAATTTCCATCCTTTTATCTCCTCAAACTGCCTCTTGACATTTGGATTGTAGGGAAGGATGTCTCTCTCTATGAACTCTCTCTCAAGGGTGAGCGACCTTTGGGACCACCATTCTCGGAACTTCTGATAAGCTATTTTGCTCACAAATCTATCAGCCCACACCTCGGCTTTTCTAGACCTGGCCAACCCCCCAACATTGGTGTCACCCCCACTCCCGTCATCCGGGACCTCATCATCATCATCAACAGTAATAGGGGCAGCTTGTGTAGACGAAGTTGTAGCAGGTAGGGAAGATGGTGCCGAAGCCTCACTACCTTCCTTTGAGCCATTAGACGACTCAGAAAAGGAGGTAGGTTCATCTAGTAACTGGAGTCTCTACGGGAAATTCGTGGGGACATGTGTTGGCAAATAGTCTCCTTCCGAAGCTTCCTAGGAAGGGACATACTCACTAGTGTCTGAATGGTCGCAGCTCTATCCGCAGCTTTGATGGAGGCTCTCATCTTGCCAATAGACTTTTGTATTGCTAGGGGTATTTTAGTCTTTCCTTTACCCCTGCCTCAGGAGGGTTCTGCCCTCCTTTTAGATGTATCACCTCTGCCTCTGGAACGGAACATTGTCAGTTGTAAAGTTTTAGTAAGAAATGAACTCTTGATTAGAATGAGATGAAACTGAGAGCTGAAGAAGAGGAACAATGCTTTTTGTGCAGTGAAATGTTAGGGGTCGAAAAGTGTAAAATGATTAAGGAGCCCCTATTTATACTTAGCAACTTGTGGAACCCACCGCCTTACCTGAACGCGGCCGCAAAATTCTATCGCGGTCCGCATTTTGTTACATGATGAAGAACAGCCTCACACATGGGCGCGGTCCGCGGAATAATGGATGCGGCCGCGGAATACATCGTGGACCGCCAAAATATGGATACGGACGCCAACTCTGAAGGATATTTGACAGTCCAATTTTAGAGAGTTGGCATTTTGCCCTTTTCAATTACGCGCCCGCGAACAAAAAGGTGAGGCCGCGAAATGCTCACACGGACCGCAAAATTTTGGGTGCGGTTCGCGAACTTCCAACTCTTAGCCAATTTTTTCCTTTGTCAATATGCTGCACTGCACAACTAGTTTCTACATACGCTTCACAACTAATTAGTCCAAAAACAATGCCTAATATAAGAAGAAAATCAAAAGAAAGAAAAACGCATGGGTTGCCTCCCAAGAAGCGACTGATTTAACATCGCGGCCCGACGCATGTTACCATCATTCACTTGAAATGGATCAATGCTACAACGTGGCCATCATCAACTTTACCAAGGTAGTACTTCACTCAGTGCCCATTGACTCTAAAGATCTCACCATTCTCGTTTTTCAAATCTAGAGCACCAAAAGGAGTCACATGCACCACTTCAAAGGGACCGCTCCATTTTGACTTTAGCTTTCCCGGAAACATCCGTAACCAAGAGTTGAATAAGAGAACAAGGTCACCTTCTCTGAATTCTTTGTTCCGGATATACTTATCATGTAGGTACTTCATCTTGTCCTTATACAAGGACGAACTGGAGTAAGCATGGAACCGGAACTCATCAAGTTCATTCAATTGCTCCACCTGAATATTGGCAGCTACATCCCACTCTAGGTTCAACTTCTTCAACGCCCACATGGCCTTATGCTCTAATTTCACCAGGAGGTGACATGCTTTCCCAAATACCAGCCGATACGGAGACATACCAATTGGAGTCTTGTAAGTTGTTCTATAGGCCCATAAAGCATCGTCAAGTTTCCTTGACCAATCCGTCCGGTTTGCATTGACAGTCTTGGAAAGAATACTCTTGATCTCCCTATTGGAGACCTCAACCTGTCCACTTGCCTAAGGGTGATAGGGAGTTGACACCTTGTGAGTGACACCATACTTGGAGAGTAAAGTGTTAAAGGCTTTGTTACAAAAATGAGAACACCTATCATTGATAATGGCCCTTGGGGTACCGAACCTTGGAAAAATATTTTTCTTCAAGAAAGCCACCACACTCCGTGTTTCATTGTTGGGCAAAGCCACAACTTCAACCCATTTGGAGACGTAATACACAGCAACAAGAATATAGGTGTTCCCACATGAACTCACAAAAGGACCCATAAAGTCGATGCCCCATACATCAAAAATATCAATCTCAAGAATGGTGGTGAGCGGCATCTCATTTTTCTTGGAAATCCCACTGGCTCTTTGGCAATCATCACTCCGCTTAACAAGCTCGCTAGCATCTTGTACAAGGTAGGCCAATAGAATCCGCAACTTAGGACCTTTGTAGCAGTTCTCACCCTACCATGGTGACCACCATAAGGTGAGGAATGACAAGCCTCAAGAATACCCACTTGCTCTTCTTCTGGAACACATCTTCGGATAACACTATCTGTGAAAATTCTGAAAAGATATGGCTCGTCCCAATAATAATCCAAGCATTCCCGTTTGAGCTTCTTCCTTTGGTTTGAAGAGAACTCATTCGAGACAATTCCACTCACAAGATAGTTAGCCACATCGGCAAATCAAGGCATCCTGGTCAATGACATGGAAAGGAGTTGTTCATCTGGAAACAAATCATTGATCTCAAGGCCATCATGGGGCCTCCCCTCCTCTTCCAAACGGGACAAGTGGTCCGCCACTTGATTCTCACTCCCTTTTCGGTCTATGATTTCAAGATCAAACTCTTGTAGAAGAAGTACCCACCTCATCAATCTAGCCTTCGAGTCCTTCTTACTCATCAAATAGTGAAGCGCCGTGTGATCAGTGTGAACAATCACTTTGGTGCCCATGAGGTACGGGCGGAACTTTTCCATAGCAAAGACAATGTCTAAGAGTTCTTTCTTGGTCACCGTATGTTGACTTGGGCGTCATTCATGGTCTTACTAGCATAGTACACCGGATAGAATATCTTGTTCATTTTTTGCTCCAATATCGCTCCTACCGCAACATCGCTAGCATCACACATGAGCTCAAATGGTAATCTCCAATTTGGTGCGGTAATGATGGGAGTGGTAGTCAACCTATACTTGAGTATCTCAAAAGCTTTCATTCAATCATCATTGAACACAAATTTTGCATCTTTTTCCAACAACTTGCACAAGGGATTCACCACCTTTGAGAAATCCTTGATGAACCGATGGTAAAACCCCGCATGCCCTAGAAAGCTCTTCACTGCTTTGACGGAAGTAGGAGGAGGGAGTTTTGATATCACTTCAATTTTTGCTTTATCCACTTCAATACCATTCTTGGAGATCTTATGGCCTAGGACAGTGCCCTCCTCAACCATAAAGTGACACTTCTCCCAATTAAGCACCAAGTTAGTCTCTTCACAACATGCCAAGACTTTATCAAGATTACCCAAACACTCATCAAAAGAATCCCCCATAACAGAGAAATCATCCATGAAAAACTCGAGGAAGTCCTCCACCATATCCGTGAATATTGCCATCATACACCGCTGAAAAGTAGCCGGTGCATTACATAAACCAAACGGCATCCTTGAGAATGCAAATGTCCCATACGGACAAGTGAAGGTGGTCTTCTCTTGGTCTTCAGGTGCAATAAGAATCTGGTTATACCCAGAGTACCCATCCAAGAAGCAATAATAAGGACGTCCGGCTAACCTATCCAACATTTAATCAAGAAATGGAAGCGGAAAATGGTCCTTCCGAGTCACTTTGTTGAGCTTTCTATAATCCATGCATACCCTCCAACCGGTGACAGTCCTTGTTGGGATCAACTCATTGTTGTCATTTGTAATCACAGTCATGCCCCCTTCTTTGGGACACATTGTACCTGTGAAGTCCATGAACTATCAGAAATGGGGTAGACAACCCCAACATCCAACCACTTGATGACCTCTTTCTTGACAACCTCTTGCATGGCCTCATTCAACCTTCTTTGATGTTCTACAGAGGGTTTGGCGTCCGCCTCCAATATGATTTGTGCATGCAAAGGGTGGGGCTTATACCCCGAATGTCCGTCAATGTCCAACCTGTTGCCTTCTTCCTCTTTTGGAGCACCGCAAGGGTAGCATCTACATGTACGTTAGTTAAGCACGAGGAAAGAATAACATGTAAAGTGGAACAAGGGCCTAAGAACTCATACCTGAGGTGTGAAGGCAAAGGCTTCAACTCCAATATGGGGGGCTCCTCGATTGAGGGCTTTGTTGTTGGAGTCTTCCGGTTCTCAAGATCCAAGGAAAGTTTTCGGGGCTCATATGTATATGAACCCATTCCTTGCAAAGCATTGACATATTCCACCGAAACTTCATCCTCGTTCACATCATGATTCAACAACACAGCTTCCAAAGGGTCTTCCACATTAATCACAGCACTTATGTCTTCAACAATCACCTCGGTCGCAAGATCCACAAACGAACATACATCGTTGCTATTAGGCTGCCTCATTGACTTGCAAATATGAAACACAACTTTTTCATCGCCCACCCAGAAGGTGAGCTCCCCTGCTTCATCAACTAAAGCCTTCCCTGTATCTAGGAAAGGTCTCCTAAATATGATCGACACCTCATAGTCAACCTCACAGTCAAGTATCACAAAATCCGCGGGAAGTATGAACTTATCGACCCGAACTAGCACATCATCAATTATCCCCAATGGCCTCTTCATTGTCCTGTCCGCCATTTGCAACCTCATGGATCTGGGCCTTGGCTGCCCAATCCCTAATGCCTTGAACACATAATATGACATCAAGTTAATGCTTGCCCCCAAGTCACACAAAGCTTTGGCGAAATCGGCACTACCAATATTGCATGGGATTGTAAAGGCACCGGGGTCTTCTAACTTTGGAGCCATGGAGTACACAATAGCACTCACTTGATGTGTCATTTTGATTGTTTCACAGTTCATCGATCTCTTCTTTGTTACCAAGTCCTTCATGAACTTGGCATATCCGGCGTTTGTTCTAGAGCTTCCACTAAAGGCACATTTATGGACAAACTTTTTATCATATCAATAAATTTCTTGAATTGGTTCTCATTGTTTTGCTTTGCAAGCCTTTGAGGATATGGTGGAGGAGGCCTTGGCAAAGGGGCCTTGGCTTTGGGCACTACCGTTTTCGGTATGTCTATCACGTGTTCCCTAGACGGGTTCACATCATTTTGTGTCTCCTCCACGTTGTCATCAATGTCTATCCTCACTTCATCATTCACAGTTTCATCACTCACTTACACATCATTACTTGGCTCATCATCATCTTGCACTAACACATCATCACTCACAACTTTTCTTGGATTAGAGGTACTAGCAACTCCACCTCTACTATTTCTTGTAATCACCACCGTAGCATGGCCAGTATTGTTCCCACCCTTCGGGTTCACCACTGTTGTTGATACCCAATTTTTCCCTATGTATTTTGTAAACAAAATACTTTCAAAATAGCATGTACATGCATATATAAGCATGCCCAAGAGTTTTGGCATTTTTTCCTAATTATTAAAGATTTTAAAACCAATTTATTGTCTATTTTATCAGTACAAAATCCAATAATTATTCCCAAGATTATCATTTTGGTGAATAATTTTTTTTATTCTCATATTTGCACCAAAATATAATTAAGGTGATTTTTGCAAATTTATTTGGTATTTAAAAGACTAAATTGCATATAACTGCAATTATAGCCTACTTTAAGATTAATTGTAAAATTAGTTCCAGTATTTTTAGATTAATATTTATATAGTATTTGTTGGCTCAGTGTTTTAAATTTATTTTTAAAATCATTATTGCTATTTTTATAAAATAAAAGGGGAAAATTAGCTATTTAACATTTAGCCCATTTCTATTTCAATTACAAACCTTTTTTACCTTTCAATTTTAACCTCAAATTGGCCTAATTTCAGTCCCCAAATCAGACCAGCCCAATCCCTAAATTACCCGACCCCTGACCTAATTAAAAAACCCGCCCGGCTCATATTCAATCCATGTCGTTGATCATTTTGAGCAACGGCCATAATTCCCCCTTTCCTTTTTAATTTCCAACCCCCCCCCCCCCCAAACCCTAATCACTTCCACCTATCAGCCGCCTTTGAACCCCCTCGTCTCTCAAACTCTCTCGAACCCTCCTGGAACCCTAATCGTCTCCGACCCCTTTTCCACCGTGATTCCACCGGAATCCATGACGTCTCAGGCCATGGACGGTCTGTACTCACCCTTTCTCACCATTAGACCTAAGCCATTCAAGGCTGTGAAGCCTGACTTCAATGGTTCTCTTCAAGATCTTCTCAGATTTGTAGATCTATGGCTTCTACGGCCACTACTCCGTCGTATTCAAGCAATATGAGCCTTTTAGACTCAGGATCTGACTTTCCTCAAGACCTTTCTCATTTCTAGGGTTTTCCCTACAACGCTAAGTTGTTCGAGGTTCTTTACTTGCTTATTCTCTTAGATCTGGAACATGTCTGTGTTCTATTGAACTTTTTAAAGGTTTTTCCCCAAATTCTCTTTTTTCAAAATCGTTTAATTTCGATTTAGGGTTTCCGAATTCTTCAAAATACCCTTCTGATTCTTTTTGTTCTTTCTTTATGTGTGTTTGTCCGATTTCTTTTACAATGCATGTAATGTTCTTCTACTTTCTTTTCTCCTATGCTCATATGTTAATCTTTGCTATATGTGTTTATGATTGAGTTCTTTGATTTTGTTGGCGTTACTGTACTATGTTTGTATTCTTACTAAGCATGATTCATCTTGTTTTGCCTAAGTTTGTATCTTTTTCTTCTGAACTTAATAAATTCTGAGTTTTTCAAACATGTTCTCTATGCTCTTAACTGTGTATCTTGTTTGTTTGTTTCTCACGAGTCTTTGGAAAGGACTCCTGAGCCTCTATCAAGCGGCTTGCCTTCTCATCTCTATTGTCTGACTCAATTAGAAACCCTAAGATTTGGGGGTTTCTTGGCAATTTTGATTCTTGTGTGCGAGTTAGGGTTCCTCTTTGCGACCCTGGACTCTCAGACTCCTCGTGAGTCTACAAATTGCACTTGTACCACTTTTGCTTACGATTCCGAACCCCTCTTTGATTAAACCCTCTTCTAAATGATTTGACAATCCCTTCTTGATTTGTGTGTTTTATATATAAGGACTCTGCTTTCAAGAGGTTTTTCCAACTAATTGATTGATTCCGAAATCCTCTTAATAAGGTCCGACTGATTTTCTTTGATTGAATCTCCTTTACCTTTTCCTGACTTGGTTCATTCAAATTGAACTTGTAATTTTGGTTTCACTGGCTGTTTGATTGATTCCCTTTCCATTGCTGTCACAAACCGTGTACCATTGATTATTTTCCTTAAATAACTTCTATGTATTTACCCCTTTTGTGCTACTTTGAAAAGTTTAATTAAAATTTCTTTCCTTAACTGGCTTTTACCCGTCGAAATCAGAATCCCTTAACCAAAGAGAGACTGATTTCAATGATATATTCCTTGCCTTTCTTACTTGTTTCTCTGCACTATAAAATGGACTGCCCCTCTGCACTTTTACACTCGACTTCATTCTTCACACAACCTTCACACCACTAGTCTTTAAAATACTTGCACACTTGCAATACTGTTTTGAATTCGATATTCTGCTTTGCTTGGGATCTTTTGGAATTGCTTTGCTTGCAACTTGGCCTTTTCAAGACTACTGTTTTTACTTATTTCTTCTGAAACTGGTATGTTCTGAGTAAACATTCCTGCCTCACCCCTATGTGTTTACTTACAGTTTCTGCAATCCTGTTTACTTTGCTGCGCATGATTCAATGATTTATGCTAATATGTTCCTTCCTTGCATCCGTTTCTATTGTAAATCCCTACCCCCCCATTCCCCTCGATGTGTCTGAGTTAAGGTTCTTGGCCTGGCAGTACCCAAATTACTGCCCAGGTCAGAACCTGATCCTCAATGGATCCTAACTCCCAAGTTTTGGCTGACAGGCTGGTCAGGGGTGTGCCAGCATTCCCAATTGCTGGGCATGACCACCACCCTGCGATGGCTTTCCTTAATTCCCCCCTATGCACTTACACTTATTCTTAGACTCTTAAGTTTTGCCCCCTCTTATGAGCCTTGCTTTGGGACCAGGAGCTCCCTCTGAACTTGGACATTCGAGGGCTGGCTATTCCACACTGCACCATAATCTTAATTCTGCAATATAATTGGGTGTAAGCACTGGCTGGAGTTCATAATGCTCCTTGGAACTTTGGCACACCCAAAGGATGAGAAAGGCTTTTGGAAGTTTTGATCCTGGAAGTTGGTTTATCTCATATTGTTGGACTTTGAGTCTGAATTAGGCTGTTTGGTTATGGCTGGAACTTCTGATGTAATTTTATTTCCTTACTTTTCCGATTCATTTTGGACTGAATAATTTGTAATAACTATTGGGAACGGCTAGTGGAAAGGGATGGGAATGATTGTATGCAAAGGGTAGATAACTTGCCTATAGGATTTTTTAAAAATTCCTGCATTCACATAGACAGCATGCCTATAGGTTACCTATAAACTTCTGCATTCTCATCTTAGATAACTTGCCTATTGGATTTTTAATTCCTGCATTCACATAGAAAGCATGCCTATAGGTCATTTATTTCGGCATCTCTGCATATAGAAATCTTGTCTCTAGGTCCCTGCATTTCTGCATATAGAAATCATGATCATAGGTTTCTTTTCTGCACTTATGCATATACCTGTCATTAGGCAAACAATCATAGGTCTAATAATAATCAACTTCATTCAAGATACCATGCTTAGGACTCTTGCATCTATGTAATCGTTTAAAACCAATAACGCTTAGATAACTTGCCTATAGGAATAATCAATCGAATCAGCCTCGTCTATTTTATCTATACGTTTAAAACCAGTCATAAGTTCGTTTAAAATCTGCAGATCTTTGGTCTATAAAACCAGTGATCCTTTCTTTAAAATCAGTACGCTCCACTAGATATCATGCCTATAGGTCTCACTTAGGCAAACCATTAGGTTTTAATTAACTGTGTCAGCTCTGATAACTACAACCAGACAAGGCTAATTCGGACTCCTCATCTGAGAAATATGTGCCTGTCCTAACGCTTTTAAATTTAATTCAGACCATAACCAGTATTTGAAGTCATGCTATATATTTGCCTTTGAGTGAGGAGGCATGTTTGAGCCTTAACTATTGTTTGCTTCTCCCCTATTTGATTATGTATATTTGTTTGTCACCTAGACTTTTATCCTTTAAAAACTTCTAAAAAACCCCAACTCCCTCCCCTTTAGGATTAGTAGTCTCAATGCCTCCGGGACTGATAGGATCGGAACGGGTAATAGCATGCAATAAGTAACGATACTGTTCCGAGCTTTAATACCTTAATGGGGTGGGAAGGGTAGACATGGATATGATGATCACGCGATAACACCACACGTATAATTGATTACCGGGTGTTGCGTGGATGATCCATGTTATTTATAAACCTAGGACCCCCCCCCTCCCTCTTTATGTACTTTCGTTATTGTTTTCTCTAAACTGTCAGTTTCCAGCTCTTTAAACGTTGTATTTCGCTGGAAATCATTTAAAACCTCTTTGAATTTCTAGCATTGTTTTCTTTTTAAACTTCCGCCCATTTCACTTCTTTTGTCTGATTGTTTGCACTCGTTATTTGATCCTTATTTTTCTGCACTTATACATTCTTTTAAACAACTATGAAACCACCTATTTCCTGACTTCAGCATGTTTATTTAACCTTTATACATTCCTACTTGTAATCGTTATGTGGAAGTTGTCTTGTATGTTTACTTGTTTTAAAGTCACAATTGTAACATGGCCGGGAACCACACTAGTGGATCTTGGGGGGTGCCTAATACCTTCCCCCTGAGATAATTTCAAGCCCTTACCCATTCTCTGGTTCTTTTTTCTTTTAAATTCTTAGTGTCCTAATGCACTTAATCATTAGGTGGCGACTCTTCTAAATCTCAAACCCAAATTCCCAAAAGGAATAGAGTTGTCCGCCCAAATGTTGTAAACCCGATTTCGCCTTTAGAAAAAGGGGGCATCGACAGCATGGCGACTCTGCTGGGGAGATCTTTAAGGCTTTTACCATTTTCATGCTATTTGTGACTTTATGCTTCTTTATATGCCTTTATTTGTTTAAATGCCTTTAAATATTTATTCCTTCCTCCACTACGAAACTGACTTGGCTCTTCATTTCTTTTCTTTTATTGTTTTCCTTTACCGCTTTCTTTCAATAATGTTGTAAATTATGAGAAACTGTTGTAGTTATTATTTTATGAACGTGAAAGTACATGAAAACTTGTTAGTTATTGTAATTGCATTCTTCAACATCATATTCCACTCGTGCCAAACAAAATACCATAGCAACGCTTATAATGAGTGGTTGCGCCCTTCCAATATTATCACCCTAAATCCGGCAAAGGTATATTTGCGATAAAACCAGTCTATCAACGGTGTAGTCGACGGTTCCGTGCCTTTCCCTCTTGAGTTGTCCGCTCAAGGGTACCAGTCTAATACCCTATAGAAACCTTACTCTGTTTAATTGTGCATGCATCATTGTCAAACCTAGCCAGATCAGTTATGTTGTCTGCATAATGATCCTTTAAGATAGCCTTGTCCAAAAGTCAACTGGGTTGCCCTAAACCCAAATGGACATCATCACGTTCTATGCATTTATTTGGAGAACTAAATTCTTCATGCTAATTGTTGATATTAAATAGTCGAGTCTGGTGGGGGTAGGGTCTAACCCCTTTGTTTTACAGAAAATGAGGCACGAGGTCCCCAGTTTCGGTATGACTAGCACACCCCCACTCTTGCTAGACTGGTGGAGGAGTCTTCCATCAAATGACCAAATCAATAAATGGAAAGAGAGAGCCGCCAAATCTAGCGAAAAGTTGGAATATCTGGAATACAGTATGCTGGAATTGGAAGGAAAAGTGAGGAAGAGAGTCACCGACTGCCAGAACTCTGAGGGAAACGAAGGAGAACACCTGGCAAAGGCATTTTTACTGGTGAACCTATGCGAGCTGGAGGATTTGATCAACGAGAGCATTCAACCTGGGGAAAGTCCTTCTGGGACCAAGTAGATAGGAGTTTATTTTTCGCTTTACATAAGGCCAATGGCCATTAGTGATTTTTATTTCTTGCTTATTTAGTGTCAATTTAGGAGTCGTTTATTTTTTTTCAATAAAATGAGGCATTTAGCATTCTAAGTTCTCCAAATCAGTTTGTCGCTAGGCCTACCTCGGGCACAACGAGGCCCCCAAATTAAGACACGCGTTATATTCCTGCACTATGTGTTTAAAATATTGCAACATTTTTTATATGATCCTTACTAACTTGGTTACCTTTTTGTTTTATTTTGTTATTCCCCTCCCCAAAGGTTAGTTCGTGCACTCTAGCATGATCATCTTAAGCAGAGGGGCACATCTCAATAACTGGACCGTCAGAACCACCAGAGCCCGACGTGCCTCGGGGTAGCAAGGCTGAACAAAGCATTACGCACTATTTTGCTCCAATGTTCAAAACACTTATGGAATTTATTAAAGTATTTCAATTTTCTTACAAATCTCTCTCTTATTATTTTCTCTCATTACTTTACTCAAATAGCATTACTATTACTTATCTTGATGAACCAACGACTGTGACATGCAACGAGACAGCGCGGCAAACGGACACAGATTTAGAGGAAGATGATATACCGGAAGAAATCGTTAAAGAAGTTGAGAATTTTGAGAATAGGCCTAAGTCCAACCTGGACGAGACGGAGATCGTCAATCTAGGAGATGCAGAGAACATCAAAGAAACACGGGTCAGCGTTCATTTGTCACCGTCTGAGAAGGAAGAGTATACAAATTTTCTAAAGGAATATGAGGACATGTTCGCATGGTCATATGACGACATGACTGGTCTAAGCACGTCCATTGTGGCTCACAAATTACCAATTGATCCGGCCTGTCCGCCAGTGAAACAGAAGCTCAGAAAGTTCAAGCCAGACATGAGTTTGAAAATCAAGGAAGAAGTCACTAAGCAGGTCAAAGCTAAGGTCCTCCGGGTAGTAGAGTATCCGACATGGTTAGCCAATATTGTGCCAGTACCGAAGAATAATGGGAAGGTCAGAATTTGCGTCGACTACCGGGATCTCAACCAGGCCAGTCCAAAAAATGACTTCCCTTGCCGAATATACACATCTTAATTGACAACTGCGCCAAGCATGAGCTGCAGTCATTCGTTGATTGTTTTGCTGGGTACCATCAGATATGGATGGATGAAGAGGATGCTAAGAAAACGGCTTTCATTACGCCGCGAGGGATGTATTGTTACAAAATGATACCGTTTGGGTTAAAGAATGCAGGGGCCACCTACATGAGGGCCATGACCATAATTTTTCATGACATGATACACAAAGAGATCGAAGTGTATGTAGACGACGTCATCATCAAATCCAAGAAAGTCGCTGATCACATGGGAGATTTGAGGAAATTCTTCAATAGACTGAGAAGGTACAACCTGAAGCTGAATCCCGCGAAATGTGCATTTGGGGTTCCTGCCGGAAAACTACTTGGGTTCATTATGAGCCGCCGAGGGATAGAATTGGAGCCATCAAAGGTCAAAGCTATTCAAGAATTGCCGCCGCCGAAGAGCAAGAAGGAGGTTATGAGTTTCTTGGGGTGACTTAACTACATCAGCAGGTTCATAGCACAGTCTACAGTTATCTGTGAGCCAATCTTTAAGATGCTAAAGAAGGATGCCGCTACTAAATGGACTAACGACTGCCAGAAAGCCTTCGACAGAATCAAAGAGTACCTGTCAACACCGCCGGTTCTGGTTCCGCCCGAACCAGGTAGACCCCTGCTACTCTACCTTGCAGTATTGGATGGAGCATTTGGTTGTGTTCTGGGGCAGCATGATAAAACGGGAAGAAAAAAGCAGGCCATTTATTATCTCAGCAAGATGTTCACCCCGTACGAGGCCCGGTATTCCTTACTAGAGCACACCTGTTGTGCTCTGACTTGGGTAGCTCAGAAGTTGAGGCATTATTTCTGTGCTTACACCACGTATCTCATATCAAGAATGGACCCATTGAAGTATATCTTTCAGAAGCCCATGCCCACCGGCAAGCTAGCTAAGTGGCAGATCCTGCTAAGTGAATTTGACATTGTCTACGTGACTCAGAAAGCAATCAAAGGACAGGCCCTAGCAGATCACCTCGCTGAAAACCCTGTGGATGGAGAATACGAGCCTCTGAAGACGTATTTTCCTGATGAGGAGGTATCCTTCATAGGAGAGGACATTGCAGAATCCTATGACGGTTGGAGGATGTTTTTCGACGGAGCAGCAAATTTCAAGGGAGTTGGCATAGGAGCAGTCCTAGTATCAGAAACCGGCCAGCATTATCCGGTATCCGCCAAGCTCAGGTTCCCATGCACCAACAATATGGCCGAGTACGAAGCTTGCATCTTGAGGCTCAAGATGGCCATTGACATGAACGTCCAAGAGTTGCAAGTGATTGGAGATTCGGATTTGCTTATACATCAGGTCCGAGAAGAATGGGCGACCAAGAACTCCAAGATACTCCCGTATTTGCATCATGTACAGGAGTTGAGGAAAAGGTTCATAAAGACAGAGTTCCGGCATGTTCCCAGAGTCCAGAATGAGTTTGCCGATGCATTGGCCACTCTATCAACCATGATTTAGCATCCAGATAAGAACTTCATAGACCCTATTCCAGTAAAGATTCATGATCAGCCAGCTTATTGTGCTCATGTCGAGGAAGAAGCAGACGGAAAGCCCTGGTTTCACGACATCAAGGAATTTTTGGCCGAAGGAAAATATCCAGAGCTTGCAAATGCTATTCAGAAGCGCACTCTGCGAAGATTATCCAACAATTTCTTCCACAGCGGAGGAATCCTGTATAGGAAAACTCCTGATTTGGGATTGCTAAGGTGTGTTGACGCAAAGGAAGCATCCAAACTGCTAGAGGAAATTCATGCTGGGACATGTGGTCCGCATATGAACGGTTTTGTCTTAGCCAAGAAGATACTCCAGGCAGGTTATTTTTGGATGACTATGGAAACGGACTGCATCCAGTAAGTTCGAAAGTGCCACCGCTATCAGATCCATGCAGACATGATAAAAGTGCCTCCAAATGAGCTTAATGCAACAAGCTCGCCATGGCCGTTCGCCGCATGGGGAATGGATGTTATCGGACCAATCGAACCTGCCGCATCTAATGGGCACAGGTTTATCCTAGTAGCAATTGATTATTTCACTAAATGGGTTGAAGCAGCATCTTACAGAGCAGTGACCAAGAAAGTCGTGGCAGACTTTGTCTGTGACCGTATCATTTGTCGATTCGGGATCCCAGAATCAGACATTACTGACAACGGTTCCAACCTCAACAGTGATTTGATGAAAGCCATGTGCGAAACCTTCAAGATCAAACACAAGAATTCCACAGCCTACAAGCCTCAGATGAACGGAGCTGTAGAATCCGCCAATAAGAACATCAAGAAGATATTGATAAATATGGTTGAAAAGCATAAGCAGTGGCATGAGAAGCTGTCATTTGCTTTGTTAGGGTATCGCACCACAGTCCGCACATCGACTGGTGTAACTCCCTATATGCTGGGGTATGGTACGGAAGCGGTCATCCCCGCCGAGGTAGAAATTTCGTCCCTAAGAATCATACAGGAAGCAGATATCGACGATGCAGAATGGGCAAAGAGTCGTTACGAACAGTTAGCTCCCATAGATAGAAAGAGAATGAACGCGGTTTTCCATGGTCAACTTTACCAGAACAGAATGACCAGAGCCTTCAACAAGAGAGTCAGACCAAGACGGTTTACACCAGGGCAGCTGGTGTTGAAGAAGATTTTTCCACATCAAGAGGAAGCCAAAGGGAAGTTCTCCCCTAACTGGCAAGGTCCACACATGGTTCGTCGGGTTCTGACAGGAGGAGCCCTTATACTTGCAGAAATGGACGGAGAAGTTTGGCCAAAACCAATAAATTCAGATGCAGTCAAGCGATACTATGTGTAACCATCTATGATTTCCTTATGTAATTTGAACTACGTCTGACCTGATTCCCGTTTGAGAGGGGATACGTAGGCAGCCTTATGGGTTCGGTCACAATTCAATAAAAATTTTATTTTCCCCCGCAATTGGAAACTGGGGCAGAATTTTGAGGAGGACCCTCAAAATTCCGAAGTAACTTCAGTCGATCATTGCAAGCAGCCGTCAGAAGCATCAACCCACTAAATTGGGGCAGAATTTTGAGGAGGGCCCTCAAAATTCCGTAGCAAGAAAGGTCGCAATGTTTTGAACCACGTCGCGATCGTTGGTTCATCTAAAGCTGTTTTTTTAAATATATATACGTATATCATACCTTTAACAAAACTCATGCATGCCTATTATCGAAATCGTTTTGTTTGACAATGCTGCCCCGAGGGTACCTACAGTATCACCATAAACAAAGCGGAGCCAATCAAGCGAAGCCAGCGAGAACGCGAACTAACCGGTCCCTTTACAAAACTCACGATTTTTCTTTGGATGCAGGCACCCAAGTCACAAATCAGCAAATCCATTTACACACTCGTACTTTCAGGAATACAACTCCCAAAATTATCGCTTCACAACCACTATCCATACACGATACCCCCAACAGCCACAATGTCGCAATCAACAACCAGCTATCCGCTATCAGCTAAGAATCTTTTTACTACTACTCGTCTCTCATCTTCCGCATAAGGCTACTATTCGGCCTTCCGAGGTTAAGCTCTACCTCCATTTGCATTTCTTGCATTGCATAAGGCTACTATTCTGCCTTCCGAGGTTAAGCTCTACCTCCATTTCCATTTCTTGCATTGCATAAGGCTACTATTCTGCCTTTCGAGACTAAGCTCTGTCTCTATAATTGCATAAGGCTACTATTCTGCCTTCCGAGTTAAGCTCTACCTCCATTTGCATTTCTCTGCATTGCACAAGGCTATTATTCTGCCTTCCGAGGTTAAGCTCTACCTCCATTTGCATCTCTTTGCATTGCATAAGGCTACTATCCCGCCTTCCGAGACTAAGCTCTGTCTCCATTTGCACGGCTGAAACATCGCCACTTCATTTAAATCTTGCATCGGCTGAAAGATCGCCATTTATATTTACACTTTACATCGGCTGAAACATCGCCATTTATATTTACACTTTACATCGGCTGAAACATCGCCACTTCATATAAATCTTGCATCGGCTGAAAGATCGCAATTTATATTTACACTTTACATCGACTGAAACATCGCCACTTATATTTACACTTTACATCGGTTGAAATATCGCCAACTTATTTAAGTCTTGCATCGGCTGAAAGATCGCCATTTATATTTACACTTTACATCGGCTGAAATATCGCCATTTTATTAAAACTTGCATCGGCTGAAACATCGCCAAATCCTCAGTTCATGGGCTGAAAGATCGCCAAAATCATCCGAACGCGTCATCGTTCAGAGGCACCATTTTCATAGCCCGAGAACATCATGCCATGGCCTGAGGACCCCACTTTTATCTCTGCATCGCATTATTCAAAGGCATCATGGTTCGGAGGCATCATTCTCATAGCCCGAGAGCATCATTTCATAGCCTGCGAATCCTTTATTATGTGTTTCATGGCCCAGGACACCATAGTCCGAGGACGTCATCCTAACCGTCCAAAGACAACATTCATGGTCCAACGGGAACTTGCATCATGTTTAAATTTATGCACAACATATGTGCTCGTGTTTTATTTGCAGGTAAACCGGCTAGCAACGGCCGTTTCAGCAGGAGCAATCCCGCTCCAGTTTCCGCAGCCTTTTTAAATTCGTAGCAATGCTACCCCGATCCAAATATCTCGGAAAAATCTCCATCGGCATGTTCCGCCGATGGTTCCTGAACTACATACGGCCTGATTCCTGTAAAACCAAGGATATGTAGGCGGCTCAGGAACCCGAGCTCGGTCAAAATTCTTCAAATCGTTCGTTCGGTCAAAATTGGCCATCATATCTTTACCCGATAACTCTTTCATCCTTCCCGGGTAAAGAGGGGCAGCTGTTGATACCCAATTTTTCCCTATGTATTTTATACACAAAATACTTTCAAAATAGCATGTACATGCATATATAAGCATGCCCAAGAGTTTTGGTAGTTTTTCCTAATTTTTAAAGATTTTAAAACCCATTTATTGTCTATTTTATCAGTACAAAATCCAACAATTATTCCCAAGATTATCATTTTGGTGAATAATTTATTTTTTTTATTCTCATATTTGCACCAAAATATAATTAAGGTGATTTTTGCAAATTTATTTGGTGTTTAAAAGACTAAATTGCATATAACTGCAATTATAGCCTACTTTAAGATTAATTGTAAAATTAGTTCCACTATTTTTAGATTAATATTTATATAGTATTGTTGGCTCAGTGTTTTAAATTTACTTTTAAAATCATTATTGCTATTTTTATAAAATAAAAGGGGAAAATTGGCTATTTAACATTTAGCTCATTTCTATTTCAATTACAAGCCTTTTTTACCTTTCAATTTTAACCTCAAATTGGCCCAATTTCAGTCCCCAAATCGGACCAGTCCAATCCCTAAATTACCCGACCCCTGACCCAATTAAAAAACCCGCCCGGCTCATCTTCAATCCAGGCCGTTGATCATTTTGATCAACGGCCATAATTCTCCCTTTCCTTTTTAATTTCCAAACCCCCCCAAACCCTAATCACTTCCACCTATCAGCCGCCTTTGAACCCCCTCGTCTCTCAAACTCTTTCGAACCCTCCGGGAACCATAATCGTCTCTGACCCCTTTTCCACCATGATTCCACCGGAATCCATGGCGTCTCAGGCCATGGACGGTCTGTACTCACCCTTTCTCACCATTAGACCTAAGCCATTCAAGGCTGTGAAGCCTGACTTCGATGGTTCTCTTCAAGATCTTCTCAGATTTGTAGATCTATGGCTTCTCCGGCCACTACTCCGTCGTATTCAAGCAATATGAGCCTTTTCGACTCAGGATCTGACTTTCCTCAAGACCTTTCTCATTTCTAGGGTTTTCTCTACAACCCTAAGCTGTTCGAGGTTCTTTACTTGCTTATTCTCTTAGATCTGGAACATGTCTGTGTTCTATTGAACTTTTTAAAGGTTTTCCCCCAAATTCTCTTTTTTCAAAATCGTTTAATTTCGATTTAGGGTTTCCGAAAAGTTTCTTCAAAATACCCTTCTGATTCTTTTTGTTCTTTCTTTATGTGTGTTTGTCCGATTTCTTTTACTATGCATGTAATGTTCTTCTACTTTCTTTTCTCCTATGCTCACATGTTAATCTTTGCTATATGTGTTTACGATTGAGTTCTTTGATTTTGTTGGCGTTACTGTACTATGTTTGTATTCTTACTAAGCATGATTCATCTTGTTTTGCCTAAGTTTGTATCTTTTTCTTCTGAACTTGTTAAATTCTGAGTTTTTCAAACGTGTTCTCCATGCTCTTAACTGTGTATCTTGTTTGTTTGTTTCTCATGAGTCTTTGGAAAGGACTCCTGAGCCTCTATCAAGCGGCTTGCCTTCTCATCTCTATTGTCTGACTCAATTCGAAACCCTAAGATTTGGGGGTTTCTTGGCAATTTTGATTCTTGTGTGCGAGTTAGGGTTCCTCTTTGGGACCCTGGACTCTCAGACTCCTCGTGAGTCTACAAATTGGACTTGTACCACTTTTGCTTATGATTCTGAACCCCTCTTTGATTAAACCCTCTTCTAAATAATTTGACAATCCCTTCTTGATTTGTGTGTTTTATATATAAGGACTCTGCTTTCAAAAGGTTTTTCCAACTAATTGATTGATTCCGAAATCCTCTTAATAAGGTCCGACTGATTTTCTTTGATTGAATCTCCTTTACCTTTTCCTGACTTGGTTCATTCAAATTGAACTTGTAATTTTGGTTTCACTGGCTGTTTGATTGATTCCCTTTCCATAGTTGTCACAAACCGTGTACCATTGATTGTTTTCCTTAAATAACTTCTATGTATTTACCCCTTTTGTGCTACTTTGAAAAGTTTTAATTAAAATTTCTTTCCTTAACTGGCTTTTACCCGTCGAAATCAGAATCCCTTAACCAAAGGGAGACTGATTTCAATGATATATTCCTTGCCTTTCTTACTTGTTTCTCTGCACTATAAAAAGGACTGCCCCTCTGCACTTTTACACACGACTTCATTCTTCACACAACCTTCACACCACTAGTCTTTAAAATACTTGCACACTTGCAATACTGTTTTGAATTCGATATTCTGCTTTGCTTGGGATCTTTTGGAATTGCTTTGCTTGCAACTTGGCCTTTTCAAGACTACTGTTTTTACTTATTTCTTCTGAAACTGGTATGTTCTGAGTTAACATTCCTGCCTCACCCCTATGTGTTTACTTACAGTTTCTGCAATCCTGTTTACTTTACTGCGCATGATTCAATGATTTATGCTAATATGTTCCTTCCTTGCATCTGTTTCTATTGTAAATCCCTACCCCCCATTCCCCTCTATGTGTCTGAGTTAAGGTTCTTGGCCTGGCAGTACCCAAATTACTGCCCAGGTCAGAACCTGATCCTCAATGGATCCTAACTCCCAAGTTTTGGCTGACAGGCTGGTCAGGGGTGTGCCAGCATTCCCAATTGCTGGGCATGACCACCAGCCTGCCATGGCTTTCCTTAATTCCCCCCCATGCACTTACACTTATTCTTAGACTCTTAAGTTCTGCCCCCCTCTTATGAGCCTTGCTTTGGGACCTGGAGCTCCCTCTGAACTTGGACATTCGAGGGCTGGCTATTCCACACTGCACCATAATCTTAATTCTGCAATATAATTGGGTGTAAGCACTGCCTGGAGTTCATAAAGCTCCTTGGAACTTTGACACACCCAAAGGATGAGAAAGGCTTTTGGAAGTTTTGATCCTGGAAGTTGGTTTATCTCATATTGTTGGACTTTGAGTCTGAATTAGGCTGTTTGGTTGTAGCTGGAACTTCTGATGTAATTTTATTTCCTTACTTTTCCGATTCATTTTGGACTGTAATAATTTGTAATAACTATTGGGGACGGCTAGTGGAAAGGGATGGGAATGATTGTATGCAAAGGGTAGATAACTTGCCTATAGGATTTTTTTTAATTCCTGCATTCACATAGACAGCATGCCTATAGGTTACCTATAAACTTCTGCATTCTCATCTTAGATAACTTGCCTATAGGATTTTTAATTCCTGCATTCACATAGACAGCATGCCTATAGGTCATTTATTTCTGCATCTCTGCATATAGAAATCCTGTCTCTAAGTCCCTGCATTTCTGCATATAGAAATCATGATCATAGGTTTCTTTTCTGCACTTCTGCATATACCTGTCATTAGGCAAACAATCATAGGTCTAATAATAATCAACTTCATTCTAGATACCATGCCTATAGGACTCTTGCATCTATGTAATCGTTTAAAACCAATAACGCTTAGATAACTTGCCTATAGGAATAATCAATCGAATCAGCCTCGTCTATTTTATCTATACGTTTAAAACCAGTCATAAGTTCGTTTAAAATCTGCAGATCTTTTGTCTATAAAACCAGTGATCCTTTCTTTAAAATCAGTACGCTCCGCTAGATATCATGCCTATAGGTCTCACTTAGGCAAACCATTAGGTTTTTAATTAACTGTGTCAGCTCTGATAACTACAACCAGACAAGGCTAATTCGGACTCCTCATCTGAGAAATATGTGATAAATCAACCTGTCCTAACGCTTTTAAATTTAATTCAGACCATAACCAGTATTTGAAGTCATGCTATATATTTGCCTTTAAGTGAGGAGGCCTGTTTGAGCCTTAACTGCTGTTTGCTTCTCCCCTATTTGATTATGTGTTTTTGTTTGTCGCCTAGACTTTTATCCTTTTAAAACTTCTGAAAAGCCCCAACTCCCTCCCCTTTAGGATTAGTAGTCTCAATGCCTCCGGGACTGATAGGATCGGGACGGGTAATAGCATGCAATAAGTAACGATACTATTCCGCGCTTTAATACCTTAATGGGGTGGGAAGGGTAGACATGGATATGATGATCACGCGATAACACCACGCGTATAATTGGTTACCGGGTGTTGCGTGGATGATCCATGTTATTTATAAACCTATGACCCCCCCTCCCTCCTTATGTACTTTCGTTATTGTTTTCTTTAAACTATTAGTTTCTGGCTCTTTAAACCTTGTATTTCGCTTCAAATCATTTAAAACATCTTTGAATTTCCAGCATTGTTTTCTTTTTAAACTTCCGCCCATTTCACTTCTTTTGTCTGATTGTTTGCACTCGTTATTTGATCCTTATTTTTCTGCACTTATACATTCTTTTAAACAACTATGAAACCACCTATTTCCTGACTTCAGCATGTTTATTTAACCTTTATACATTCCTACTTATAATCGTTATGTGGAAGTTGTCTTGTATGTTTACTTGTTTTAAAGTCACAATTGTAACATGGCCGGGAACCACACTAGTGGATCTTGGGGGGTGCCTAACACCTTCCCCCTGAGATAATTTCAAGCCCTTACCCATTCTCTGGTTCTTCTTTCTTTTAAATTCTTAGTGTCCTAATGCACTTAATCATTAGGTGGCGACTCTTCTAAATCTCAAACCCAAATTCCCAAAAGGAATAGAGTTGTCCGTCCAAATGTCGTAAACCCAATTTCGCCATTAGAAAAAGGGGGCATCGACAACTGTGTCACTTGGTAGTGCCCCCTTAGGGCGAGTATTCAAAGTTTGAGAAATTTGGCCAAGTTGGACCTCCAAATTTCGGATAGAAGTATTGTGGGATGCCAATTGGGCATCAGAGTCGGCATTTTTCTTCATCATTTGCTCAAACATGGATTCAATCCGTCCCATCTCATTGTTGAACGAGCTAGGACCTTGAGACGGAAATGGAGGCGGGTTGTTTGGTTGTTGATTCATCGGACGCCTTTGAAAGACCGGCCCCCGATTCCCTTGATTGTTGTTGTTCCAACCCCCTTGATTGTTATGGCCTCCCCAATTACTATTATTGTTGCCACCCCAATTGCCTTGGTCTCCTTGATTACCCCAGTTTTGATTGTTATTGTTCCCCCAATTGCTTTGGTTGTTTTTGTTTCCACTATTCCAATTCCCTTGTTGACTTTGATTTCCCTAATTTCCTTGGGATATCCTCTGTTGTTGATTTGGAGCATTGCCCCGTTGACCTTGGTAGTTGTTCACATATTGAACCTCTTCACTTTGATCATCATATGAATCATCTTGATTGTACCCACTACCACTCTGCTCAAATTGATCCGGATTGACTTGAACTTATTGACCTCATTTCCTCCTCTTGTTGACCATCATATTCACCCCTTCCATGGCATTCACTTGTTTTGGCCCTTGAACTTGTTGCAACTGAGCTTTGGCCAATTGGCTCATGGTAGTAGTCAACTCGGCTATTGCTTGGCCGTGGTCATGAAGCTCCTTGTGTAGGTGGATAACATTGGGATCACCTTGTGGCACATTAGCTCGACTTTGCCACGCCGAAGAAGTATCCGCCATCTCATCAAGTATTTCACACTAGGGGTGTTCGTTGGTCGGTACGGAAGGGTATTTAGACGTTTCAGTTCGGTATTTTCGATATTCGGTTTCTTAAAATGCTATATCAATACCGTACCTAATTAAAATTCAGTATGGTTCGATTTTCTCCTTTCGGTTTCGGTTTATTCGGTTCGGTTTATTCGGTTTGAATACTAACTAGTGCGTAGAGTCATAGACTGTAATATTCTTAATCAAAGTACTCAAAAGTACAAAACTAAAAACGTTTGTTGACAAATATTTTGTGCAAAACAAGCAAATATCACCCGAGAGTGAGAAAACAATACATAAAGAAATAAATTTGATCATTAGAAATGACTTGTTACTTGCTTAGAGTTAATTGATGAACTTAGAGAATAAAGAAAAGTAAAATTTTAGATTTTTTATATTATGTTATAATTAATAGTATGTGTATTGTGTAATATAATATATATTTCGGTACGATATCGGTATTTCGGTATTACATTTTAAAATACCAAATACCATACCTAATACCAATTATTTTTAAAATTTAAACCAAATACCATACTGAATACCATAATATCGAATACCAAATACCAAATCGGTTTCGGTATGGTAATTCGGTGTTTACCAAATTATGCACATCCCTATTTCACACGCCTCAGCATATGGCGTGTTCATGAAGTTTCCCCCGGCGAGTTGGTTAACTACACATTGGTTGGTAGTGTTGATGCCACGGTAGATTGTTTGTTGGATCATGGCTTCGGTCATGTCATTGTTCGGACATTCTTTAACCATCGTCCGATACCTTTCCCAAATCTCATGAAGCGGTTCATTTGGCTCTTGTTTAAAAGCAATGATTTCATCTCTTAGCGTCGCCATATGTCTCGGAGAAAAGAACTTTATGATGAACTTCTCGGCCAACTCATCCCAAGTGGTGATGGAATGGTTGGGAAACCTTTCTAGCCAATCTAACGCCTTCCCCCTAAGGAAAAAGGGAAAAGCCTTAATCTCAATGCGTCCTCGGAGATATTAGTTTGCTTGCTCCCCCAACACGTGTCAACAAAACCTTTGAGATGCTTGTAGGCGTTTTGGTGTGGAGCTCCGGTGAAGAAACCCCTTTGTTCCAAGAGTGTAAGCATGACATTGGTTATTGGGAAGTTTCCCGCCCAAATCCGGGGCGGGACTATTGCTCTTGCATAGCCTTCATTAGGCAAAACCCGGTGTGCTGCCCTTGGAGGAGCTGGGGGAGGGTTTGGAATATTATCATGAGGCGGTCGGCCTCTCCTTTCTGCTTGAGGTTCGGGTTGAATCTCATCCACGTGATCATCATCTACCTCCTCCCCCAACGGCAAATTTCCGAGAGCTTTATTTCTAAGAGCCATTTGGTACCTAAAAGCAATTTACACACAAATTAGAAAAACAGAAGGAAAGAAAAATAAAACACATAAATACTCATATATATAGCTAAAACCGTCTAAATCCCCGGCAACGGCGCCAAAAATTGATCGGGTACAAGCCTACACTATTGAGTAACGAGAATGGTCGATGCAGTTTTACCCAATAGAGTCGGGATCGAATCCACAGGGAGTTAATTTATTTGGAGTTAGATTTATATACGAGTCTAGATGTGGGTTTTGCTCTTAATTATACTTTCACACATGGTTGGTTTGTTTTCTACTTCTACTTCTATTCTATAGCATGCAATAGTTAAAACTAAGTACAATGTTTTTTATGTTGATTTTCAAGGGTTAAAGGGACTAGGGTAGTGACTTCCGCCTAGGTGGATATCTAACGGGTAGCAAGAATCTAGGGCAATCTTGTAATTAATTGGGGTTGTAGTATAACTATCACACCCGGGTACTCACTCTATACGTCTCGGTAGTTTGAGTGATTTTGCCCAATTTGGCTTTCTCAAGTCCAAATGGGTATTTATGCAATACAAGTGATGTTAGTTCAAGTCAGGTATTACTATCTCTAGGTTTAACACTTTAATTGGGGCTATTAATTTCTTGAGTTCACCCCAATTCCTTGTCAGCCTAGTTTTCCTAGACTTAGTCCCTCTTTCTCAAGTAGAGACTAAGTCATAAAGGAATGAATCTGTGTTTGCAACCACTAATTCCTTAGTTCTAGAAAGAACTAGGCTAAATACTAACATATACACATTCAAGCCCTAAAATTCAAGACCCATCAAATACCCACACTAGGGTTGGGTCACAACCCTAGAGATGGGTTTAGCTACTCATGGAAATAGTAGAAATCAAAGATGAAATAAAGAAAAAATCCATAATACTAGATTAAAAGATGAAAAGCTAATGTTAAAAGTTGAATCTAATACAAAATTGCCCAAAACAGAAAATCTGGCCGTCTCACGTGCCCAGCAAAACAAAACTTAACCTAAAAATGTGAAAAGGATCTATTTATACTAAGCTAAAATTTCTGGACAAAAATACCCCTGCAGAGGTTTCGCGGCCGCGTAATTCTGATCGCAGTCGGCGTTTGTTCACATCTGGGTCTGCGTAGAACCTTGTTTCGCGGACCGCGTGCTTTCCACCGCGTCCACATTAGAGACTTCCGCGGCCACGTAATTTAGACACGGACCGCCCTTCTCACTTTTGCATCACTTGTGAACTCTCTGAATCTTAGAAACCGTGATCCGCTGAAATTCAATCGCGGCCGCAGTGGTACTTTCGCAACCGCCTCTTTCTGATGCGGTCCGCGTTCATATTTGTGGCCAAAAACAACCTCTCTGATTCTCCATTTTGCAGACCGCGTAATTATGACTGCGTCCGCGTTAACACTTTCGCGACCGCACTTTTTTGTCGCGTTTCGCGTTCCACAGCTCTTGGCCCAGTCTTGGTCTTTGTTCAAATTTTGACTCCTTTAGATCATGGCTACTTTGGCTCATTGTGAACAATCCCTGCAAGCAAGCATATTGCATTAGTTTTGGGGAATACCTTCACGCATTTTAGGCCCAAAACGCAAGTGAGAAAGAGCAAATAATAGGTTAAAATCCCCACTTATCACGTTACAGTATGATTCTCAGTTCCTAATTTTAAATCCCTGAATGTTGACCACCTATATCTGTGTCTGAGGCCGCAGTTTATGCTGTATACATCTTTGGGCCTGAGGCCGCACTTTATGTTTTATGCATCTTTGGGCCTGAGGTCGTGGTTACGTATACGTATACTTGGGCCCGAATCCGTAATTTGTGCATATATGTGTATATATATATATATATATATATATATATATATATGTCTAGGGCCACAGTTTATTTATTTAGATTAAACATGTGGTTCATCATTCAGAAAGGGGAGTATTCATATCATTGCTTCCTTGTTCAGTTATCAATTTTCAGTTATCAGTTCAGTTTTCAGTTATCAAATATTAGTTATCAATTCAGTTTCAATTTCAGTATTTACAATTTTTTTCTTTCGGTTGCTTTATATACCGGTGCAATTCAAATGCACTAACGTCCCTTTAGCCTTGGTCATGCATCTCACTGTGCTAGTAATGATTTACAGGTTGACAATTCAGAGCGCTAGGATTCTCGTACCAGCTATTTGGTGAGTCCCAGTTCTTTCTGGGCATTACCATTACCTAACAGTTTTTCAGCATTTAGAAACACTCAGTGTTTTCAATACTTCATTAGAGACTTCATATACCAGAGTAACAGTTAGACAGAGTCGTAGGCTTTTCATGTTAAGCAATATTGTTTACAAATATGTTTTACACTAATGTTAGCGTTTATTCAGTTTGATTTATATCATTAAGACTTTCAGTATATCATCATGTGTTAGTTTATCTTCTGTGTTCAGTATGTTATGATACCGTATGTTGATTCAGCCAGCTAGCTGGTCCGCTCGGTCGCATGTGTTTAGACACCGGGTGCTATGTTACGTCTAGGCCCAGGCTTCGGGCGTGATATGGACATTACACAAATTACCCTCTCCCTCTCCTCTTGTCTGGTATTGAAGTATATAATATCACATAAAAGCTTAAGAACTTTAACGGGCCAAATATGCCCTCAAAGCAGTAAAAATAGCACAGGCTAGCCAGTTTTCGAACTGATCATTAAAAAATAACCAGCGTTTGCAAAGTCATTAAAAAATAATCACTATTTTGCTGCAACACGGAAAGTTCCAGCATAATATACTGGAGATTGGTGCAATCTGTATAGGAACTTCCAGCATATTATGCTGGAACTCCAACACGCAGAAAGTTCCAGCATAATATATTGGAGATTGGAGCACCTATTTATGAACTTCCAGCATATTATGCTGGATCGGTATATTATACTGGAACTCCAGTATATTATGTTGGAGTTCCAGTATATTATGTTGGAATTCTAGTATATTATGCTTAAATATTTTTCGATTTTTGAATAATATTTTCGTTCAGCTTTATCTTTACATGAAAGTGGCTAAATTCCGATTACTTTTGAAATTGTGGTTATTTTTCAATGACCACTTATAAATCTGACTATTTTTGAATTTCTTCCCTCAAAGTATACGCATGGGCCCAAATATCTCCATATGGGCCATTTAAAGAAAGGACATATTTGGAGCAAGTATTAGACGGTAGGAGGCATGTTTGGCCAAAGTATTAATGACATGCAAATGCGCTCAATTTCGCATAATTTAAGGGCATAGTTTGACCTGAGCGACACATGTGCTACAATGGCCGGGAGAAAGAGTCGCGATCCCGCGAGGGTTAGCTAACCCCAGAAACCCGTCCTCAGTTCGGATAGCAGGCTGCAACTCGCCTGCATCCTTTTCCGTAAAACTAGTTAATTTTCGGGTGTGTTTGGTATAACAGAAAATTTTTTCTGTGGAAAATATTTTCTTGTAAAACAAGTAGTAATCTTATTCATTTCCTTTTAAAATTTATTTTATTAATTAGTAAAATGATTCCTATCATCATTCCTTCAGTAGTTTATTTGAAGCACAATAAAAATCTAATGTAAGGGTGTGTTTGGTATAACGGAAAATATTTTCTTGGAAAATAAGTAGTAATTTTATTCATTTTTCGGTGTTTGGTACACAAATGAAGGGGTGGGTGCAGGAGTGGGGGGGGGGGGTGCAGAAAAACTAAAAAATAGAAATTTGAATATACAAAACATATGTGGAAAAAAAATTGTGTGTGTGTGGGCGGGGGGGGGGGGGTTGACAAAAAAATAGAAATTTAAATATTACGAAAAAAAAGTTAAAAAAAACTTTATTTTGTGCGGGGGTGGGGTGCGGGTGGAGTGCAGAAAAACGAAAAACAAAATTTGAAATTACAAAAAGAGTAATTATTTTGCTGGGGGTAGCAGGGTGGGTGGTGACGAAAAAAAAAAGTAAAATTTGAAAAAGAAAAAAAACCTTTTTGGAGAGAGGGGTGGGGTGGGTATGCATGGGGTGGAGTGGGGTTTGGTGGGTGGGTGTGGGTCGTGGGGAGAGTTGGTGAGCGTGGGAAATAGGGTGGGAATGTGAGAATGAGTTTTGAAAAATGTTTTCCCTTGTTTTGATAAAGTAAATATTTTCCTTCAATTGAAAGAAAATGAGTTGATAAGGAAAATGTTTTACAAAACATTTAAGTCAACCAAACATGAGAAAATTAAAAAATATTTTCCGGAAAATATTTTCCTTGGTACCAAACACACCATGGAATAGATTTCGATCGTTAGAACATAGTCATTTAGACATGCGCTGTATCGGCCCCGGAATGTGATGAAATTAGGCTATAGATTCCATTACGTCGCCTACTGAATGTAAGTATAAGCTGCAATTCCCACATCATAAATATATTGGTAAAGAAGTTAGTCGGGCTACACGTTATGCGAAATAAAAAAAATGCCCACACCATATACCGTAAGTTTCACCGAAATCAATACCAGTTACAACTTACAACCTATTAATATCTACCATTAGTTATGTTGTTTTCTCATCTTTTAAAGTAAAATTATTTTTAACATCCAAATGTAGAGAAAGTTTCCCTTTTTGGGGGCGTGACATGGACATCACACAAATCATCTCCCTCCTCTTGTCTGGTATGAAAGTATAAAACATCACATAAAAGCTTAAGAATTTTAACAGGCCAAATATACCCTCAAAGTAGTAAAAATAACACGAGCTAGCCAGTTTTCGGACTGGTCATTGAAAAATAGCCAACGTTTGCATTAGTTATTGAAAAATAGCTATTATTTTGCTGCAACACCGAAGTTCCAACATAATATACTGGAGATTGGTGCACCTGTCCAGCATATTATGCTGGAACTCCAACACGCAGAAAAGTTTCAGCATAATATACTGGAGATCGGAACATATGTGTATGAACTTTCAGAATATTATGCTAGACCAGTATATTATGCTGGAATATTTTCCGAATTTTTAATAGTATTTTTCGTTCAAATTTATCTTTTTAACACGTTACTTTCTCTACGTATGAAAGGTGATTAAATTTCTTAAACATCTAATTTCTAGCAAAGAAGATAATAATAACAAAAGCCTCGAAAATATAACTCACGAGTACGCACGTGATTTAGTCGCGTGTTGGCGAGCCAGCACTTTTATATCCTCCTAATACACAAAAAGAAATCTAAATTTTGAAACAGAAAAGAAAAAAGAACAAAAAGAAGGAGAAAAAGAAAAGGCAATACATAATTTTGAAGAAAATAAAGGAGGAAAAAAGACAAAAGGAGGCTGCAATTTTTTTCATTTCTCTGACAAATTTAACATTTTTTTCTGACAACAACTAAATACAGTATTCACGTATTTGGATTTTGAAGTAGTTTACAGACTTGTGATCCAGCTTTTCTTTAAATAATAAATGTGGTAGAAGTTATTTTCATTTTAAAATGTATTTAGAATAATATATCGGTGACGGAGCGTTATATAATAGATCCCACCTTATAACACGTACAGAAGCTGATCCAAGGATGCAAGGAATTCGACATGTTGTAAGATAGTAATTAAATATCAACAATTTAATACCAATCTTATACTCCATAAATAACTTCAAAGTTAGGTGTATATCCCTCCTTTTAGATGAGCTAACTGGTTTAGGTGTACACAAATCTAATTTCTAATAGGATATTATATTATTATATATTATGGCGGTTCAATCAAATTCAATACTACATCTAAAAAGTTACTAAACTCTTAAATATATGAGATTTTGAACCCATAATTTTACTGTGTTATGGGTTTAATGGTAAAATTCTAAATATTGAATCCATTGAATCAATCTTGGATTCGTTCAATGATATTCTTATGAACGAAATTAATCACTAGTTAATGATCAGGTCAGGTCAAAGAAAATCTACATAATTTTGTTTATAAAATCTTGGAGGAGAAAAAGTAACGATAAAAATAATAAAATATGAAGAAAAACTAAAATTGCAGAAGGAAAATGGTAAAATAATTTCTATGAATCCTTTGATTAAATGATACAGTGCATTTGGACTGATGTTCCAACTTACGACTCCAGCGAATGAGTTTGACTTTTCAATTTTCCAAAAATAATTAAACTCAACTATTCCTTCGTTCTAAATTTATGTGGTATTCTTTTCTTTTTAGTCCGTTTTAAAGAGTATCATATTTTCTTATTTAAAAATATTTTATTTAAGTGGATACCTATTTTATCTTTAATGAATTGATTTACGGTTGCACAAAAATATATATGTATTGTTTTAGACCATAAATTTTAAAAGTCTTTCTTTTTAAAATTTATATCGGGTCAAATATTGCCACATAAATTGGGAAGGGCCGGAGTATATTGGAGGAACTCTTTTACATGGTGACTTCCACCAAACTCATCTTAAATTATTGAAATGAATATTGATTATATTTGAAGGGTTTCTACTTAAAAAAAAAACTTATTCGCACTTTGTAGTTCACTAACTCGATAAACACGTAACATATGTTTTCTCGAAACCATAGATAATTAAAACAAATTTTCTATTTAGTTTATCACTGTAATGACCCAAAAGGTCATCACTTGCTTTTAAAATGAATCTGTGTTTCGAGGCCTTAAAAACCTCTTTTATCTTTACCTCGATTTGCGTGCGCAGTCCGGGCGTGTAGCCGGAAAGCTGTTATGTGAAAAATCTGTGAAATATTGAAATTTTTGACTTAAAATGCATTTAAGTTGACTTCGGTCAACATTTTGGGTAAACGGATCCGGACCCGTAATTTAACCGACCCGGAGGGTCCGTAGAAAAATATGGGACTTGGGCGTATGCCGGGAATCGAATTCCGAGGTCCTAAGCCCGAGAAATAAATTTTTAAAGAAAATTGTTTTTTGAAATTGTTTAAAGGATTTGGAAATGAATTTTGATCAGAACATGTTGGTATCGGGCCCGTATTTTGGTTCCGGCGTCCGGTACAGGTCTTATATGTGGTTTAAGATAATTCTATGAAGTTGGATAAGAAACGGAATCTGTTTGACGTGATTCGGACCTTAATGCAAAAGTTGATGTTTAAGAAGTTTTGAAATATTTCATTGATTTTGAGGTTTAATTCGTTGTTTGAGAGGTTAATTTGGTGATTTGATCGCACGGATGAGTTCATATGATGTTTTTGGGTTAGTACGCATGTTTGGTTTGGAGCCCCGAGGGCTCGGGTGAGTTTCGGATAGGTTCCGGGGTGTTTAAACTTTGAAAAAATACTGCTGTTGCACCAGTTCTGGTGTAACCGCACCTGCGGTTCTTGGGACGCAGATGCGGACTCGCAGGTGCGAGAAGTGTATCGTAGGTGCAGTCCAGCCTTCGCAGATGCGGGCAAAATTCCGCAGAAGCGGTTCCACAGGAGCAGATTCCTCCCTCGCAGATGCGGCCCTAGTGGGCCAAGTCATTTCCGTAGAAGCGGTCATCTTTTCGCACGTGCGGTTGCGCAGATGCGACCCACAAGTCGCGGATGCGGAAGTCGGGCAGTGAGTCTTTTAAAGCGATTTTTCTTTCAAACTTTCACAAAAATCGAAGAACTAGGGCGATTTTCTCAAAAGATTTTCTTCCCAAATCACAAGTAAGTATTCATTAACTGATTTCTTTCAACTATCTAATGTTTTTCATCAACTTTATCAATAATCCTAGGGTTTTAATAGTAGAAAATTGGGGAATTGGGTAGAGTTAGGGCTTTTTGATTATTTGGGAATTTGACCTCGTTTTGGGGTCGGATTTCAAAATAAATGATATATTCGAGCTCGTGGGTGAATGGGTGATCGGGTTTTGGTCCGAACCTCGTGTTTTGACCAAGCGGGCCCGTGGTCAATTTTTGGCTTTTTGGAAAAAATGGTTGGAAAGTTATAATTAAGCATTGGAATTGGATTGTTTGGCGTTTATTGATGTTATTAAGTCGATTATGTCTAGATACAATTGATTTGGAGCCAAATTCGAGAGGAAAGGCGGTGTTTGAGGATTGAGTTGGCCGTGGAAGTTCGAGGTAAGTGTTCGGTCTAACCTTAGCTTGAGGGATTAGGAGTTGAGTCCTATTTGCTATTTGCTTCTTGTTGAGTACGACGTGTAGGTTTGGTGGTGAGTATCTATACGTTGGAGTCGAGCATGACTGTGAGTCTTAAATTGAAATTTGTTGTGTTCTTAAGTGATACTACGGATGCTTTAATTGATGATTCTCGATATTGAGCAAGGATTAAGTTTGTTCTCGTGGAAATTACTTATGATTTGAACATTGGTGTTAGCTGAGATGAATAGAAGTTGAGTTAAGATTGGTTATAGCTGATTTCTCCCTTGCCGGGACGTATTTACTTTTATTGTTGATCCCTTGCCGGGATAGTGTAGTTTATTGTTGATCCCTTGCCAGGATACTTGGTATGGTTGTTGCTAAAGGCATATATATGTAAGTATGGATCGGGTTGCACGCTGCAACAATATTATAAATATGGATCGGGTTGCACGCCGCAACAATATTATAAATATGGATCGGGTTGCACGCCGCAACAATATTAAATATGGATCGGGTTGCATGCCGCAACAATACTAAATATGGATCGGTTTACACGCCGCAACAATGTTATATTGGATCGGGTTGCGCGCCGCAATAGTATTATTATTGTTTTGATATAGATTTTGAGTTGTTCTCTCGTATCTCTTTTATTTCCTGCTAGATTTGACATTTTTCCCCGTAGCATGTACCCCCTCCCAGTTAAATTGTTATCCCTGCTATTTTCGTTGTATATTATATAACTGCACAGGTTTATCTGGAGTCTGGTCCTAGCCTCGTCACAACCTCGCCGGGGTTAGGCCAGACACTTACCAGCACGTGGGGTCGGTTGTGCTGATACTACACTCTGCACTATGTGCAGATACCGAAGCAACATTTGGGCAGTAGCATTCTGGAAGCCAGCCTTCAGTCCAGTCAGAGAGTCCGAGGTAGTTCTCCAGGCGTCCGCAGGCCCGGCGCTCTCTTCTATCTAGGATTATGTTCTGTTTCCACTTGTTTCCGAGACAGATTGTATTTCTTTTTTTTTAGGACATTGTATGTAGCACTCATAGTCGGTCTGTGAATATTGTGACACCGGTTTCTGGGTAGAGGCATATATTGGCATTCTTGTACTGATTTTGGTATTTAATGTGACTAAGTCTTCCGCTTGATTTCATTTTCCGCTATTATTTTACTTTTAATGTTAATCACCTTTTAATTCAAGTTGTTAAAAAGGATTAAAATGAAAAGGTTAAGAATTTCTATATTTCGTGGCTTGCCTAGCTTCTACGAGTAGGCGCCATCACGACTCCCGAAGGTGGGAAATCCGGGTCGTGACAAGTTGGTATCAAAGCTCTAGGTTACATGGGTCTCACAGTTCACAGACAAGCTTAGTAGAGTCTGAGGGATCGGTACGGAGACGTCTGTATTTATCCCCCACAGGCTACAGGGTTAGGAAAATTTCACATCTTTTCTTTCCTGTCGTGCGGTTTGGTTTCTCAATGCTGATTGAATTTCTATTCTGTTCTCTCGCAGATGCCGAGAACGCGCGCTTCCTCATCCGCTGACCAGCAGCCCGAGCCCCCAGCAGCAGCTCCCACGAGGGGCAGAGGGCGAGGCCGAGGCCGTGCTTGAGGCCGAGGTAGGGCAGAGCTCAGCTCCGAGCAGTAGCAACAGCAGCGAAGCCTCAGGTTGATTTTGATGATGAGGTTCCAGCCCCAGCAGTTCCAGTGGGCCCAGCTCAGGTCCCAGAGGGGTTTATTGCCACCCCAGTTCTTCAGGATGCTCTGGTCCGTCTAGTGGGCCTTATGGAGAGTGTCACCCGGGCATGCTTGCTTCCAGTAGCACCAGCCGTCTCCCAGGCTGGAGGAGGAGCCCAGACTCCTGCTACTCGCACTCCGGAGCAGGTAGCTCCCCAGTTTCAGACTCTAGCAGTTCAGCCAGTTGGAGCAGCTCAGCCGGGTGTGGTAGCCTAGGCCGGTGATGGAGCAACTATGTCTGCCGATGCTTTGTGGAGATTGGACAGGTTCACCAAGCTCTTCACTACTACTTTGAACGGTGCATCTACTGAGGACCCCCAGGATTATCTAGACAGCTGTCATGAGGTTCTCAGGAACATGGGGATAGTGGAGACCAATGGGATCGATTTTGCTACTTTTCGCTTATTTGGATCCGCCAAGACTTGGTGGAGAGATTATTGCTTGGCTAGACCAGCCGGATCACCAGCTTCGACTTGGGAACAGTTCACGTAGCTATTTCTGGAGAAGTTTCTCACCATCACTCAGAGAGAGGCATATCGGAGGCAGTTTGAGCGTCTCCAGCAGGGTTCTATGACCGTTACTCAGTATGAGACCAGATTCCTCGACTTGGCTCGTCATGCTCTTATCATACTTCCCACCGAGAGAGAGAGGGTGAGGAGGTTCATTGATGGACTTATTCAGCTGATTCGTCTTCAGATGGCTAGAAAGGCTGGGAGTGAGATATCTTTCTAGGAGGCGGCCAATGTGGCCCGGAGAGTTGAGATGGTTCTGTCACAGGGGGTGGTCATAGGGCAGACAAGAGACCCCGTCAGTCAGGTAGATTCAGTGGTGCCTCATCTGGAGGCAGGGATTCGTATGGTAGAGGCCATCCTCCTAGGCCCTTTCAGTCAGCACTTCAGGTTTCTCATGGCGCTTCAGGTGGCCGTGGTTCTCACATGTAGTATTATGTTCAGCAGACCTACAGTGCACCACCAGCTCCTATCAGTGCACCGCCGCTCCAGAGTTTTCGGGGTGATCATTCAGGTTGCCAGGGTCAGTCTCAGTTTCCTCAGTCGCAGCACTCAGGAGGATGCTATGAGTGTGGTGAGTATGTCATATCAGGAGGGCTTGTCCGAGATTGGTGGGTACTCAATCGCAGCAGCAGGGTTCCCGTGCTATGGTTCAGGCACCNCTTCTTTTCAACTCCAAATTGGGCGATTTTTGAAAGGGGATTTCACCACCAATTCATAGGTATGTAATCTTAGACTCATTTTCTTCAATTTTCATTAACAAACATCAGATTTCTAGGCTTAAATCATATGATTAAGGGTAGAAAATTAGGGATTTGGGTAGAGTTAGGGCTTTTCATATATTTATGATTTAGACCTCCTTTTGGGGTCAAATTTTGGAACTAACTTATATATTCGGGCTCGTGGGTGAATGGGTGATCGGGTTTTGGTCCGAACCTCGTGTTTTGACCAAGCGGGCCCGGGGTCAATTTTTGACTTTTTGGGAAGAATGATTAGAAAGCTATAATTAAGTATTGGGATTGGATTGTTTAGCATATATTGATGTTATTAAGTCGATTATGTATAGATACAATTGATTTGGAGCCGAATTCGAAAGGAAAGGCGGTGTTTGAGGATTGAGTTGGCCGTGGAAGTTCGAGGTAAGTGTTCGGTCTAACCTTAGCTTGAGGGATTAGGAGTTGAGTCCTATTTGCTATTTGCTTCTTGTTGAGTACGACGTATAGGCATGGTGACAAGTATCTATACGTTGATGTCGAGTATGACCGTGAGTCTTAAACTGATATTGTTGTGTTCTTATATGATACTACGGATGCTTTAATTGATGATTCTCGATATTGAGCAAGAATTAAGTTTGTTCTCGTGGGAATTACTCATGATTTGAATATTGGTGTTAGCTGAGATGAATGGAGGCTGAGTTAAGATTGGTTATAGCTGATTCTCCCTTGCCAGGACGTATTTACTTTTATTGTTGATCCCTTGTCGGGATAGTGTAGTTTATTGTTGATCCCTTGCCGAGATAGTGTAGTTTATTGTTGATCCCTTGCCGGGACTCTTGGTATGGTTGTTGCCAAAGGTATATGAATATATGGATCGGGTTGCACGCCGCAACAATATTATAAATATGGACCGGGTTGCACGCCACAACAATATTATAAATATGGATCGGGTTGCACGCCGCAAGTGATCAGATGGCTAGAGAGGCTGGGAGTGAGATATCTTTCGAGGAGGCGGCCAATGTGGCCCGGAGAGTTGAGATGGTTCTATCACAGGGGGATAGTCATAGGGCAGACAAGAGATCCCGTCAGTCAGGCAGGTTCAGTGGTGCCTCGTCTGGAGGCAGGGATTTGTATGGTGGAGGCCATCCTCCTAGGCCCTTTATGTCAACACTTCAGGTTTCTCACGGTGCTTCAGGTGGCCGTGGTTCTCACATACAGTATTCTGATCAGCAGCCCTACAGTGCACCACCAGCTCCTATCAGTGCACCCCCGCTCCAGAGTTTTCAGGGTGGTCATTCAGGTCGCCAGGGTCAGTCTCAGTTTCCTCAGCCGCAGCACTCAGGAGGATGCTATGAGTGTGGTGAGTATGTCATATCAGGAGGGCTTGTCCGAGATTGGTGGGTACTCAATCGCAGCAGCAGGGTTCCCGTGCTATGGTTCAGGCACCGGGTGTTCCACAGCGTGCCCAGCCAGCTAGAGGTGGGGGTAGAGGTGCTAGAGGTGGAGGTAGAGGTCGAGGTGGAGCTCAGGCCGCTAGAGGTGGAGGCCAGCCAGTGGCAGTTCGTCCCAGAGATGTGGTTCAGGGTAGTGGGGCCCAGCCCCGATGTTATGCTCTTCCCGCGAGGCCCGAGGATGAGGCTTCCGATGCAGTTATTACAGGTACCATTCTGGTTTGTGATAGAGATGCTTCAGTGTTATTTGACCCAGGGTCTACATACTCGTATGTGTCATCTTATTTTGCACCGTACCTGGTCATGCCTAGTGATCCCTTGGGTGCTCCTGTTTATGTGTCTACACCGGTAGGTGATTCTATTGTGGTAGATCGAGTCTATCGTTCTTGTATTGTGGTGATTGGAGGTCTTGAGACTCGTGTAGATTTGTTGCTTCTAGACATGGTTGATTTCGATGTTATATTAGGGATGGACTGGTTGTCACCTTACCACGCTATCTTGGATTGCCACACCAAGATTGTGACCTTAGCCTTGCCGGGTTTACCCCGTTTAGAATGGAGAGGGACTCCTGGTCATTCTACCCGTAGTGTTATCTCTTATGTGAAGGCTCGGCATATGGTCGAGAAGGGGTGTTTGGCCTATTTGGCTTATGTTTGCGATTCTAGTGCTGAGGTCCCTTCTATTGATTCTGTGCCCGTTGTTCGGGAGTTTCCTGAGGTATTCCCTTCAGACCTGCCGGGTATGCCACCCGACAGGGATATTGACTTTTGCATTGATTTAGCTCCGGGCACTCAGCCCATTTTTATCCCGTCGTATCGTATGGCCCCGCCCGAGTTGAAAGAGTTAAAGGAGCAGTTGCAAGACTTTCTTGAGAAAGGTTTCATTAGACCCAGTGTTTCGCCTTGGGGTGCGCCGGTGTTGTTTGTCAAGAAGAAGGATGGGTCAATGAGAATGTGTATTGATTACCGGCAATAAAACAAGGTTACAATCAAGAATAAGTATCTGTTGGCGAGGATTGATGATTTGTTCGATCAGCTTCAGAGTGCCAAGGTATTTTCAAAGATTGACTTGAGATCTGGCTACCATCAGTTGAGGATTAGGGCATCCGATGTCCCTAATACAGCTTTCCGCACTCGGTACGGGCATTATGAGTTCTTGGTTATGTCATTCGGGTTGACAAATGCCCCAGCAGCCTTCATGGATTTGATGAACCGAGTGCTCAGGCCTTATTTGGATTCGTTCGTGATAGTTTTCATTGATAATATTTTGATATATTCCCGCAGCCGGGAGGAGCACGAGCAGCACCTTAGAGTGGTTCTTCAGACTCTGAGGGATAGTCAGTTATATGCTAAGTTCTCGAAGTGTGCGTTCTGGTTGAGTTCAGTCGTATTTCTGGGTCATGTTGTATCAGCAGAGGGTATTCAGGTTGATCCGAAGAAGATTGAGGCAGTCAAGAACGGGCCTAGACCAGCATCAGCTACAGAGATTCGGAGTTTCTTGGGATTGGCAGGCTACTATCGTCGGTTCGTGGAGGGGTTTTCATCTATTGCAGCCCCGATGACCAGGTTGACCCAGAAGGGTGCCCAGTTCAGATGGTCGGATGAGTGTGAGGCGAGCTTTCAGAAGCTCAAGACAGCTCTGACTACGGCACCGGTGTTGGTTTTGCCCACAGGTTCAAGGCCTTATACAGTTTATTGTGATGCTTCTCGTATTGGACTTGGTGCAGTGTTGATGCAGGATGGCAAGGTCATTGCCTATGCTTCGCGGCAGTTGAAGATTCATGAGAAGAACTATCCGGTTCATGATTTGGAGTTGGCCGCCATTGTCCACGCATTGAAGATTTGGAGGCATTATCTGTATGGCGTGGCATGTGAGGTGTTCACGGATCGCAAGAGTCTTCAGTATTTGTTCAAGCAAAAGGAGTTGAATTTAAGGCAGAGGAGGTGGTTGGAGTTATTGAAAGACTATGATATCACCATCTTATATCATCCGGGAAAGGCCAACGTGGTGGCCGATGCTTTGAGTAGGAAGTCAGCCAGCATGGGCAGTCTTGCGTATATTCCGGTGGTGAGAGGCCGCTTGCTTTGGATGTTCAGGCTTTGGCCAATCAGTTTGTGAGGCTGGATGTTTCTGAGCCCAGTCGTGTGTTAGCTTGCACAGTCGCCCGTTCTTCGTTATTGGAGCGTATCCGTGATCGGCAGTATGATGATTCCCATTTGTGTGTCCTTAGAGACACGGTGCAGCGCGGAGGTGCCAAGCAGGTTACCTTAGATGATGATGGAGTTTTGAGATTGCAGGGTCGAATTTCTGTGCCTAATGTAGATGGGCTTCGGGAGTTGATTTTAGAGGAGGCCCATAGCTCCCTGTACTCTATTCATCCGGGCGCCGCGAAGATGTACCAGGATTTGCGGCAGCATTATTGGTGGCGGAGAATGAAGGACGATATCGTGGCATATGTAGCTCGGTGTTTGAATTGTCAGCAGGTTAAGTACGAGCATCAGAGGCCCTGGCGTCTCCTCTATCTTCTATTCCCTGTTTCATTTTCTTTATTTCAGAAACAGTGTACTGTTATTTCTTCAGACTTTGTGTGTAGTGAATCTTAGACTGTCTGTGACACTGTGACACCAGGTTTTGGGTGGTTAAGGCTTGAGTAATTGTAATAGACATAGATTCCAGATATTTCATTATTTTCTTCCGCTTAATTTAACTTTTCGTCGTTTATACGTTATCGCTTTGTGTTTGATAAAAAGGAATAAATGGATAATGAAGTAATTAGGTTTAAAGAATTGGCTTGCCTAGCTCACATTAGTAGGCGCCATCACGACCCTCGAGGGTGGAAAATCCGGATCGTGACAATCACTTAATCGCAATTAATTAATATAACTTGGTTAAAAAACAAGTGTGGCAATGCAACTAAGTGTTGCAAAAGGAATGTTTAATATATTTTATAAAACTATCTTCCACGTCATTCAAAATTATCATGAACATTTCTTTTTTCTATAAAAGTATAGTTTTAAAGGTGAGAGATTGTAATATTAACAATAAGAGCACATTGCTTAAGTAGAACATATCCTCGCTCGTTTCTAACTTTTATCCCATAGTCCCTGCAGGGATTCTACTACGTTTTCCACATAAGTTGACTAAAATAATTTGACTATCTATATTATATTAAAAGGAGAGTAGTATGCATTGTGGTTAAGCCAAGTGGCAAGCTAAAATAAAGCCACTTGGCAATTTTAGGACAACATTAATAATTAAGAATTATAAATGGAAACATAATTAATGGAAGTAGTTTAATAAATCTTACACATAATCCAAATAGATCTTAGACAAATCCAATCTTTATATCTATATTTATATTTATATGTATATGTGTATCTATATCTATATTTATATCTATATATTGATCCACTCATAGATTTTCTTCTATATTAGCTAGAAATATGGAGGTAAAAAATTAATTAAAAAACTAGAATATAAAAAAATAAAAAATATAGAAAGGCGTAAATTGAGATAAGCTATGACTATTTATACTTTGGAGCTATAAAATAAATTAAAATTTACTTAAGATACTAAAGATTTATTGAGTTTAAAAATTAAATAAATTCAAGCAGCAAATTAAGATCTTACATAAAGTATACAAATTATTTATAAGGTAAAAAAATTAAATAATCAGTAAAAAATATTTTTATAACAAGAATAATAAAGTTATATTAATATTGATAAATCATGCAAATAAATATTTCATACGTAAATATTACTACAATATTTAGATATAATGTGTTCAAATGATAAAGAAAATATTTGAATATGATTAATTTTTAGAAGTTGAGTG